>NW_026696681.1:0-59086 GCF_030435755.1 Ochotona princeps | reverse complement strand
TCACACAAATGAATGCTCCACATGCGGGTTTCACATGCCACCAACTCCACATTCACAGGCAACTTCAGCGCCACAGCCGTTTTCAGATAGCCCTCAATTCAAAGGCTCTAGATGCAAATATTGGTGTGAGAGCTAATTCAATCAAGGAAACACTGCATGTTGGTGAAGGGCATATTGAAGAAGGATCAGCCGAGTGGTTCTTGTGGGAGAACAACTCCATTTGGCTCTCTAACTTCACACACCATCAGGCTTCCAAGCAGCTCTCAAGGAAACTCAGTTTTCACACTCTATGCTTAGTGACCTTTGAGTGCATTAGCAAGGAATGAACCTGGTAGAGCATCCCACACAAACGAATGCTCCACATGCGGGTTTCACATGCCACCAACTCCACATTCACAGGCAACTTCAGCGCCACAGCCGTTTTCAGATAGCCCTCAATGCAAAGGCTCTAGACGCAAATATTGGTGTGAGAGCTAATTCAATCAAGGAAACACTGCATGTTGGTGAAGGGCATATTGAAGAAGGATCAGCCGAGTGGTTCTTGTGGGAGAACAACTCCATTTGGCTCACTAACTTCACACACCATCAGGCTTCCAAGCAGCTCTCAAGGAAACTCAGTTTTCACACTCTATGCTTAGTGCCCTTTGAGTGCCTAGGACTGTAATGAAGCTTGGTGAGCATCCCACACAAACGAATGCTCCACATGTGGGTTTCACATGCCACCAACTCCACATTCACAGGCAACTTCAGCGCCACAGCCGTTTTCAGATAGCCCTCAATGCAAAGGCTCTAGACGCAAATGTTGGTGTGAGAGCTAATTCAATCAAGGAAACAGTGCATGTTGGTGAAGGGCATATTGAAGAAAGATCAGCCGAGTGGTTCTTGTGGGAGAACAACTCCATTTGGCTCACTAAAGTCACACACGATCAGGCTTCCAACCAGCTCTCAAGGAAACTCAGTTTTCACACTCTATGCTTAGTACCCTTTGAGTGCATTAGCAAGCAATGAACCTGGTAGAGCATCCAACACAAACGAATGCTCCACATGCGGGTTTCACATGCCACCAACTCCACATTCTCAGGCAACTTCAGCGCCACAGCCGTTTTCAGATAGCCCTCAATGCAAAGGCTCTAGATGCAAATATTGGTGTGAGAGCTAATTCAATCAAGGAAACACTGATGCTTGTGAAGGGCATATTGAAGAAGGATCTCCCGAGTGGTTCTTGTGGGAGAACAACTCCATTTGGCTCACTAACTTCACACACCATCAGGCTTCCAAGCAGCTCTCTATGAAATTCAGTTTTCACACTCTATGCTTAGTGCCCTTTGAGTGCCTAGGACTGAAATGAAGCTTGGTGAGCATCCCACACAAACGAAAGCTCCACATGCGGGTTTCACATGCCACCAACTCCACATTCACAGGCAACTTCAGCGCCACAGCCGTTTTCAGATAGCCCTCAATGCAAAGGCTCTAGATGCACATATTGGTGTGAGAGCTAATTCAATCAAGGAAACACTGATGCTGGTGAAGGGCATATTGAAGAAGGATCAGCCGAGTGGTTCTTGTGGGAGAACAACTCCATTTGGCTCACTAATATCACACACGATCAGGCTTCCAAGCAGCTCTCAAGGAAACTCAGTTTTCACACTCTATGCTTAGTACCCTTTGAGTGCATTAGCAAGCAATGAACCTGGTAGAGCATCCCACACAAACGAATGCTCCACATGCGGTTTCACATGCCACCAACTCCACATTCACAGGCAACTTCAGCGCCACAGCCGTTTTCAGATAGCCCTCAATGCAAAGGCTCTAGATGCACATATTGGTGTGAGAGCTAATTCAATCAAGGAAACACTGCATGTTGGTGAAGGGCATATTGAAGAAGGATCAGCCGAGTGGTTCTTGTGGGAGAACAACTCCATTTGACTCACTAACTTCACACACCATCAGGCTTCCAAGCAGCTCTCAACGAAACTCAGTTTTCACACTCTATGCTTAGTGCCCTTTGAGTGCATTATCTAGGAATGAACCTGGTAGAGCATCCCACACAAACGAATGCTCCACATGCGGGTTTCACATGCCACCAACTCCACATTCACAGGCAACTTCAGCGCCACAGCGGTTTTCAGATAGCCCTCAATTCAAAGGCTCTAGATGCAAATATTGGTGTGAGAGCTAATTCAATCAAGGAAACAATGCATGTTGGTGAAGGGCATATTGAAGAAGGATCAGCCGAGTGCTTCTTGTGGGAGAACAACTCCATTTGGCTCTCTAACTTCACACGCCATCAGGCTTCCAAGCAGCTCTCAAGGAAACTCAGTTTTCACACTCTATGCTTAGTGACCTTTGAGTGCATTAGCAAGGAATGAACCTGGTAGAGCATCCCACACAAACGAATGCTCCACATGCGGGTTTCACATGCCACCAACTCCACATTCACAGGCAACTTCAGCGCCACAGCCGTTTTCAGATAGCCCTCAATGCAAAGGCTCTAGACGCAAATATTGGTGTGAGAGCTAATTCAATCAAGGAAACACTGCATGTTGGTGAAGGGCATATTGAAGAAGGATCAGCCGAGTGGTTCTTGTGGGAGAACAACTCCATTTGGCTCACTAACTTCACACACCATCAGGCTTCCAAGCAGCTCTCAAGGAAACTCAGTTTTCACACTCTATGCTTAGTGCCCTTTGAGTGCCTAGGACTGAAATGAAGCTTGGTGAGCATCCCACACAAACGAATGCTCCACATGTGGGTTTCACATGCCACCAACTCCACATTCACAGGCAACTTCAGCACCACAGCCGTTTTCAGATAGCCCTCAATGCAAAGGCTCTAGACGCAAATGTTGGTGTGAGAGCTAATTCAATCAAGGAAACAGTGCATGTTGGTGAAGGGCATATTGAAGAAGGATCAGCCGAGTGGTTCTTGTGGGAGAACAACTCCATTTGGCTCACTAAAGTCACACACCATCAGGCTTCCAAGCAGCTCTCAAGGAAACTCAGTTTTCACACTCTATGCTTAGTACCCTTTGAGTGCATTAGCAAGCAATGAACCTGGTAGAGCATCCCACACAAACGAATGCTCCACATGCGGGTTTCACATGCCACCAACTCCACATTCTCAGGCAACTTCAGCGCCACAGTCGTTTTCAGATAGCCCTCAATGCAAAGGCTCTAGACGCAAATATTGGTGTGAGAGCTAATTCAATCAAGGAAACACTGATGCTGGTGAAGGGCATATTGAAGAAGGATCAGCCGAGTGGTTCTTGTGGGAGAACAACTCCATTTGGCTCACTAACTTCACACACCATCAGGCTTCCAAGCAGCTCTCTATGAAATTCAGTTTTCACACTCTATGCTTAGTGCCCTTTGAGTGCCTACAACTGAAATGAAGCTTGGTGAGCATCCCACACAAACGAAAGCTCCACATGCGGGTTTCACATGCCACCAACTCCACATTCACAGGCAACTTCAGCGCCACAGCCGTTTTCAGATAGCCCTCAATGCAAAGGCTCTAGACGCAAATATTGGTTTGAGAGCTAATTCAATCAAGGAAACACTGATGCTGGTGAAGGGCATATTGAAGAAGGATCAGCCGAGTGGTTCTTGTGGGAGAACAACTCCATTTGACTCACTAACTTCACACACCATCAGGCTTCCAAGCAGCTCTCAACGAAACTCAGTTTTCACACTCTATGCTTAGTGCCCTTTGAGTGCATTATCTAGGAATGACCCTGGTAGAGCATCCCACACAAACGAATGCTCCACATGCGGGTTTCACATGCCACCAACTCCACATTCACAGGCAACTTCAGCGCCACAGAAGTTTTCAGACAGCCCTCAATGCAAAGGCTCCAGATGCAAATATTGGTGTGAGAGCTAATTCAATCAAGGAAACACTGCATGTTGGTGAAGGGCATATTGACGAAGGATCAGCCGAGTGGTTCTTGTGGGAGAACAACTCCATTTGGCTCACTAACTTCACACACCACCAGGCTTCCAAGCAGCTCTCAAGGAAACTCAGTTTTCACACTCTATGCTTAGTGCCTTTTGAGTGCCTAGGACTGAAATGAAGCTTGGTGAGCATCCCACACAAACGAATGCTCCACATGCGGGTTTCACATGCCACCAACTCCACATTCACAGGCAACTTCAGCGCCACAGCCGTTTTCAGATAGCCCTCAATGCAAAGGCTCTAGACGCAAATATTGGTTTGAGAGCTAATTCAATCAAGTAAACACTGCATGTTGGTGAAGGGCATATTGAAGAAGGATCAGCCGAGTGGTTCTTGTGGGAGAACAACTCCATTTGGCTCTCTAACTTCACACACCATCAGGCTTCCAAGCAGCTCTCAAGGAAACTCAGTTTTCACACTCTATGCTTAGTGCCCTTTGAGTGCATTAGCAAGGAATGAACCTGGTAGAGCATCCCACACAAACGAATGCTCCACATGCGGGTTTCACATGCCACCAACTCCACATTCTCAGGCAACTTCAGCGCCACAGCCGTTTTCAGATAGCCCTCAATGCAAAGGCTCTAGACGCAAATATTGGTGTGAGAGCTAATTCAATCAAGGAAACACTGATGCTGGTGAAGGGCATATTGAAGAAGGATCAGCCGAGTGGTTCTTGTGGGAGAACAACTCCATTTGGCTCACTAACTTCACACACCATCAGGCTTCCAAGCAGCTCTCTATGAAATTCAGTTTTCACACTCTATGCTTAGTGCCCTTTGAGTGCCTAGGACTGAAATGAAGCTTGGTGAGCATCCCACACAAACGAAAGCTCCACATGCGGGTTTCACATGCCACCAACTCCACATTCACAGGCAACTTCAGCGCCACAGCCGTTTTCAGATAGCCCTCAATGCAAAGGCTCTAGATGCACATATTGGTGTGAGAGCTAATTCAATCAAGGAAACACTGATGCTGGTGAAGGGCATATTGAAGAAGGATCAGCCGAGTGGTTCTTGTGGGAGAACAACTCCATTTGGCTCTCTAACTTCACACACCATCAGGCTTCCAAGCAGCTCTCAAGGAAACTCAGTTTTCACACTCTATGCTTAGTGCCCTTTGAGTGCATTAGCAAGGAATGAACCTGGTAGAGCATCCCACACAAACGAATGCTCCACATGCGGGTTTCACATGCCACCAACTCCACATTCTCAGGCAACTTCAGCGCCACAGCCGTTTTCAGATAGCCCTCAATGCAAAGGCTCTAGACGCAAATATTGGTGTGAGAGCTAATTCAATCAAGGAAACACTGATGCTGGTGAAGGGCATATTGAAGAAGGATCAGCCGAGTGGTTCTTGTGGGAGAACAACTCCATTTGGCTCACTAACTTCACACACCATCAGGCTTCCAAGCAGCTCTCTATGAAATTCAGTTTTCACACTCTATGCTTAGTGCCCTTTGAGTGCCTAGGACTGAAATGAAGCTTGGTGAGCATCCCACACAAACGAAAGCTCCACATGCGGGTTTCACATGCCACCAACTCCACATTCACAGGCAACTTCAGCGCCACAGCCGTTTTCAGATAGCCCTCAATGCAAAGGCTCTAGATGCACATATTGGTGTGAGAGCTAATTCAATCAAGGAAACACTGATGCTGGTGAAGGGCATATTGAAGAAGGATCAGCCGAGTGGTTCTTGTGGGAGAACAACTCCATTTGACTCACTAACTTCACACACCATCAGGCTTCCAAGCAGCTCTCAACGAAACTCAGTTTTCACACTCTATGCTTAGTGCCCTTTGAGTGCATTATCTAGGAATGAACCTGGTAGCGCATCCCACACAAACGAATGCTCCACATGCGGGTTTCACATGCCACCAACTCCACATTCACAGGCAACTTCAGCGACACAGCCGTTTTCAGATAGCCCTCAATGCAAAGGCTCTAGATGCAAATATTGGTGTGAGAGCTAATTCAATCAAGGAAACACTGCATGTTGGTGAAGGGCATATTGAAGAAGGATCAGCCGAGTGGTTCTTGTGGGAGAACAACTCCATTTGGCTCTCTAACTTCACACACCATCAGGCTTCCAAGCAGCTCTCAAGGAAACTCAGTTTTCACACTCTATGCTTAGTGACCTTTGAGTGCCTTAGCAAGGAATGAACCTGGTAGAGCATCCCACACAAACGAATGCTCCACATGCGGGTTTCACATGCCACCAACTCCACATTCACAGGCAACTTCAGCGACACAGCCGTTTTCAGATAGCCCTCAATGCAAAGGCTCTAGACGCAAATATTGGTGTGAGAGCTAATTCAATCAAGGAAACACTGCATGTTGGTGAAGGGCATATTGAAGAAGGATCAGCCAAGTGGTTCTTGTGGGAGAACAACTCCATTTGGCTCACTAACTTCACACACCATCAGGCTTCCAAGCGGCTCTCAAGGAAACTCAGTTTTCACACTCTATGCTTAGTGCCCTTTGAGGGCATTATCTAGGAATGAACCTGGTAGAGCATCCCACACAAACGAATGCTGCACATGCGGGTTTCACATGCCACCAACTCCACATTCTCAGGCAACTTCAGCGCCACAGCCGTTTTCAGATAGCCCTCAATTCAAAGGCTCTAGACGCAAATATTGGTGTGAGAGGTAATTCAATCAAGGAAACACTGCATGTTGGTGAAGGGCATATTGAAGAAGGATCAGCCGAGTGGTTCTTGTGGGAGAACAACTCCATTTGGCTCACTAACTTCACACACCATCAGGCTTCCAAGCAGCTCTCAAGGAAACTCAGTTTTCACACTCTATGCTTAGTGCCCTTTGAGTGCCTAGGACTGAAATGAACCTGGTAGAGCATCCCACACAAACGAATGCTCCACATGCGGGTTTCACATGCCACCAACTCCACATTCACAGGCAACTTCAGCGCCACAGCCGTTTTCAGATAGCCCGCAACGAAAAGGCTCTAGACGCAAATATTGGTGTGAGAGCTAATTCAATCAAGGAAACACTGCATGTTGGTGAAGGGCATATTGAAGAAGGATCAGCCGAGTGGTTCCTGTGGGAGAACAACTCCATTTGGCTCACTAACTTCACACACCATCAGGCTTCCAAGCAGCTCTCAAGGAAACTCAGTTTTCACACTCTATGCTTAGTGCCCTTTGAGTGCATTATCTAGGATGAACCTGGTAGAGCATCCCACACAAACGAATGCTCTACATGCGGGTTTCACATGCCACCAACTCCACATTCACAGGCAACTTCAGCGCCACAGCCGTTTTCAGACAGCCCTCAATGCAAAGGCTCCAGATGCAAATATTGGTGTGAGAGCTAATTCAATCAAGGAAACACTGCATGTTGTTGAAGGGCATATTGAAGAAGGATCAGCCGAGTGGTTCTTGTGGGAGAACAACTCCATTTGGCTCACTAACTTCACACACCACCAGGCTTCCAAGCAGCTCTCAAGGAAACTCAGTTTTCACAATCTATGCTTAGTGCCTTTTGAGTGCCTAGGACTGAAATGAAGCTTGGTGAGCATCCCACACAAACGAATGCTCCACATGCGGGTTTCACATGCCACCAACTCCTCATTCACAGGCAACTTCAGCGCCACAGCCGTTTTCAGATAGCCCTCAATGCAAAGGCTCTAGACGCAAATATTGGTGTGAGAGCTAATTCAATCAAGTAAACACTGCATGTTGGTGAAGGGCATATTGAAGAAGGATCAGCCGAGTGGTTCTTGTGGGAGAACAACTCCATTTGGCTCTCTAACTTCACACACCATCAGGCTTCCAAGCAGCTCTCAAGGAAACTCAGTTTTCACACTCTATGCTTAGTGCCCTTTGAGTGCATTAGCAAGGAATGAACCTGGTAGAGCATCCCACACAAACGAATGCTCCACATGCGGGTTTCACATGCCACCAACTCCACATTCACAGGCAACTTCAGCGCCACAGCCGTTTTCAGATAGCCCTCAATGCAAAGGCTCTAGACGCAAATATTGGTGTGAGAGCTAATTCAATCAAGGAAACACTGCATGTTGGTGAAGGGCATACTGAAGAAGGATCAGCCGAGTGGTTCTTGTGGGAGAACAACTCCATTTGGCTCACTAACTTCACACACCATCAGGCTTCCAAGCAGCTCTCAAGGAAACTCAGTTTTCACACTCTATGTAGTGCCCTTTGAGTGCCTAGGACTGAAATGAAGCTTGGTGAGCATCCCACACAAACGAATGCTCCACATGCGGGTTTCACATGCCACCAACTCCACATTCACAGGGAACTTCAGCGCCAAAGCCGTTTTCAGATAGCCCTCAATGCAAAGGCTCTAGACGCAAATATTGGTGTGAGAGCTAATTACATCAAGGAAACACTGCATGTTTGTGAAGGGCATATTGAAGAAGGATCAGCCGAGTGGTTCCTGTGGGAGAACAATTCCATTTGGCTCACTAACTTCACACACCATCAGGCTTCCAAGCAGCTCTCTATGAAATTCAGTTTTCACACTCTATGCTTAGTGCCCTTTGAGTTCATTATCTAGGAATGAACCTGGTAGAGCATCCCACACAAACGAATGCTCCACATGCGGGTTTCAAATGCCACCAACTCCACATTCTCAGGCAATTTCAGCGCCACAGCCGTTTTCAGATAGCCCTCAATGCAAAGGCTCTAGACGCAAATATTGGTGTGAGAGCTAATTGAATCAAGGAAACACTGCATGTTGGTGAAGGGCATATTGAAGAAGGATCAGCCGAGTGGTTCTTGTGGGAGAACAACTCCATTTGGCTCACTACGTCACACACCATCAGGCTTCCAAGCAGCTCTCAAGGAAACTCAGTTTTCACACTCTATGCTTAGTGCCCTTTGAGTGCCTAGGACTGAAATGAAGCTGTGTGAGCATCCCATACAAACGAATGCTCCACATGCGGGTTTCACATGCCACAAACTCCACATTCACAGGCAACTTCAGCGCCACAGCCGTTTTCACATAGCCCTCAATGCAAAGG
Source organism: Ochotona princeps (assembly GCF_030435755.1). NCBI lineage: Eukaryota > Metazoa > Chordata > Mammalia > Lagomorpha > Ochotonidae > Ochotona > Ochotona princeps. The sequence goes on along the minus strand of NW_026696681.1, from coordinate 50,128 downwards.
CTCTAGACGCAAATATTGGTGTGAGAGCTAATTCAATCAAGGAAACACTGCATGTTGGTGAAGGGCATATTGAAGAAGAATCAGCCGAGTGGTTCTTGTGGGAGAACAACTCCATTTGGCTCACTACGTCACACACCATCAGGCTTCCAAGCAGCTCTCAAGGAAACTCAGTTTTCACACTCTATGCTTAGTGCCCTTTGAGTGCTAGGACTGAAATAAAGCTTGGTGAGCATCAGACAGAAAGAAATGCTCCACATGCGGGTTTAACATGCCACCAACTCCACATTCACAGGCAACTTCAGCGCCACAGCCGTTTTCAGATAGCCCTCAATGCAAAGGCTCTAGACGCAAATATTGGTGTGAGAGCTAATTCAATCAAGGAAACACTGCATGTTGGTGAAGGGCATATTGAAGAAGGATCAGCCGAGTGGTTCTTGTGGGAGAACAACTCCATTTGGCTCACTAACTTCACACACCATCATTCTTCCAAGCAGCTCTCAAGGAAACTCAGTTTTCACACTCTATGCTTAGTGCCCTTTGAGTGCCTAGGACTGAAATGAAGCTTGGTGAGCATCCCACACAAACGAATGCTCCACATGCGGGTTTCACATGCCACCAACTCCACATTCTCAGGCAACTTCAGCGCCACAGCCGTTTTCAGATAGCCCTCAATGCAAAGGCTCTAGACGCAAATATTGGTGTGAGAGCTAATTCAATCAAGGAAACACTACATGTTGGTGAAGGGCATATTGAAGAAGGATCAGCCGAGTGGTTCTTGTGGGAGAACAACTCCATTTGGCTCACTAACTTCACACACCATCAGGCTTCCAAGCAGCTCTCAAGGAAACTCAGTTTTCACACTCTATGCTTAGTGCCCTTTGAGTGCCTAGGACTGAAATGAAGCTTGGTGAGCATCCCACACAAACGAATGCTCCACATGCTGGTTTCACATGCCACCAATTCAACATTCACAGGCAACTTCAGCCCCACAGCCGTTTTCAGATAGCCCTCAATGCAAAGGCTCTAGATGCACATATTTGTGTGAGAGCTAATTCAATCAAGGAAACACTGCATGTTGGTGAAGGGCATATTGAAGAAGGATCAGGCGAGTGGTTCTTGTGGGAGAACAACTCCATTTGACTCACTAACTTCACACACCATCAGGCTTCCAAGCAGCTCTCAAGGAAACTCAGTTTTCACACTCTATGCTTAGTGCCCTTTGAGTGCATTATCTAGGATGAACCTGGTAGAGCATCCCACACAAACGAATGCTCCACATGCGGGTTTCACATGCCACCAACTCCACATTCACAGGCAACTTCAGCGCCACAGCCGTTTTCAGATAGCCCTCAATGCAAAGGCTCTAGACGCAAATATTGGTGTGAGAGCTAATTCAATCAAGGAAACACTGCATGTTGGTGAAGGGCATATTGAAGAAGGATCAGCAAAGTGCATCCTGTGGAAGAACAACTCCATTTGGCTCACTAACTTCACACACCATCAGGCTTCCAAGCAGCTCTCAAGGAAACTCAGTTTTCACACTCTATGCTTAGTGCCCTTTGAGTGCCTAGGACTGAAATGAAGCTTGGTGAGCATCCCACACAAACGAATGCTCCACATGCGGGTTTCACATGCCACCAACTTCACATTCACAGGCAACTTCAGCGCCACAGCCGTTTTCAGATAGCCCTCAATGCAAAGGCTCTAGACGCAAATATTGGTGTGAGAGCTAATTCAGTCAAGGAAACACTGCATGTTGGTGAAGGGCATATTGAAGAAGGATCAGCCAAGTGGTTCTTGTGGGAGAACAACTCCATTTGGCTCACTAACTTCACACACCATCAGGCTTCCAAGCAGCTCTCAAGGAAACTCAGTTTTCACACTCTATGCTTAGTGCCCTTTGAGTGCCTAGGACTGAAATGAAGCTTGGTGAGCATCCCACACAAACGAATGCTCCACATGCGGGTTTCACATGCCACCAACTCCACATTCACAGGCAACTTCACAGCCACAGCCATTTTCAGATAGCCCTCAATGCAAAGGCTCTAGACGCAAATATTGGTGTGAGAGCTAATTCAATCAAGGAAACACTGCATGTTGGTGAAGGGCATATTGAAGAACGATCAGTCGAGTGGTTCTTATGGGAGAACAACTCCATTTGGCTCACTAACTTCACACACCATCAGGCTTCCAAGCAGCTCTCAAGGAAACTCAGTTTTCACACTCTATGCTTAGTGCCCTTTGAGTGCATTATCTAGGAATGAGCCTGGTAGAGCATCCCACACAAACGAATGCTCCACATGCGGGTTTCACACGCCACCAACTCCACATTCACAGGCAACTTCAGCGCCACAGCCGTTTTCAGATAGCCCTCAATGCAAAGGCTCTAGATGCAAATATTGGTGTGAGAGCTAATTCAATCAAGGAAACAGTGCATGTTGGTGAAGGGCATATTGAAGAAGGATCAGCCGAGTGGTTCTTGTGGGAGAACAACTCCATTTGGCTCACTAACTTCACACAGCATCAGGCTTCCAAGCAGCTCTCCAGGAAACTCAGTTTTCACACTCTATGCTTAGTGCCCTTTGAGTGCCTAGGACTGAAATGAAGCTTGGTGAGCAACCCACACAAACGAATGCTCCACATGCGGGTTTCACATTCACAGGCAACTTCAGCGCCACAGCCACTTTCAGATAGCCATCAATGCAAAAGCTCTAGACGCAAATATTGGTGTGAGAGCTAATTCAATCAAGGAAACACTGCATGTTGGTGAAGGGCGTATTGAAGAAGAAGGATCAGCCGAGTGGTTCTTGTGGGAGAACAACTCCATTTGGCTCACTAACTTCACACACCATCAGGCTTCCAAGCAGCTCTCAAGGAAACTCAGTTTTCACACTCTATGCTTAGTGCCCTTTGAGTGCATTATCTAGGAATGAGCCTGGTAGAGCATCCCACACAAACGAATGCTCCACATGCGGGTTTCACATGCCACCAACTCCACATTCACAGGCAACTTCAGCGCCACAGCCATTTTCAGATAGCCCTCAATGCAAAGGCTCTAGACGCAAATATTGGTGTGAGAGCTAATTCAATCAAGGAAACACTGCATGTTGGTGAAGGGCATATTGAAGAAGGATCAGCCGAGTGGTTCTTGTGGGAGAACAACTCCATTTGGCTCACTAACTTCACACAGCATCAGGCTTCCAAGCAGCTCTCAGGTAAACTCAGTTTTCACACTCTATGCTTAGTGCCCTTTGAGTGCATTATCTAGAAATGAACCTGGTAGAGCATCCCACACAAACGAATATTTCACATGCGGGTTTCACATGCCACCAACTCCACATTCACAGGCAACTTCAGCGCCACAGCCGTTTTCACATAGCCCTCAATGCAAAGGTTCTAGACTCAAATATTGGTGTGAGAGCTAATTCAATCAAGGAAACACTGCATGTTGGTGAAGGGCATATTGAAGAAGGATCAGCCGAGTGGATCTTGTGGGAGAACAACTCCATTTGGCTCACTAACGTCACACACCATCAGGCTTCCAAGCAGCTCTCAACGAAACTCAGTTTTCACACTCTATGCTTAGTGCCCTTTGAGTGCATTATCTAGGAATGAACCTGGTAGAGCATCCCACACAAACGAATGCTCCACATGCGGGTTTCACATTCACAGGCAACTTCAGCGCCACAGCCACTTTCAGATAGCCCTCAATGCAAAAGCTCTAGACGCAAATATTGGTGTGAGAGCTAATTCAATCAAGGAAACACTGCATGTTGGTGAAGGGCATATTGAAGAAGAAGGATCAGCCGAGTGGTTCTTGTGGGAGAACAACTCCATTTGGCTCAATAACTTCACACACCATCAGGCTTCCAAGCAGCTCTCAAGGAAACTCATTTTTCACACTCTATGCTTAGTGCCCTTTGAGTGCATTATCTAGGAATGAACCTGGTAGAGCATCCCACACAAACGAATGCTCCACATGCGGGTTTCACATGCCACCAACTCCACATTCACAGGCAACTTCAGCGCCACAGCCGTTTTCAGATAGCCCTCAATGCAAAGGCTCTAGACGCAAATATTGGTGTGAGAGCTAATTCAATCAAGGAAACACTGCATGTTGGTGAAGGGCATATTGAAGAAGGATCAGCCGAGTGGTTCTTGTGGGAGAACAACTCCATTTGGCTCACTAACTTCACATACCATCAGGCTTCCAACCAGCTTTCAAGGAAACTCAGTTTTCACAATCTATGCTTAGTGCCCTTTGAGTGCATTATCTAGGAATGAACCTGGTAGAGCATCCCACACAAACGAATGCTCCACATGCGGGTTTCACATGCCACCCAATCCACATTGACAGGCAACTTCAGCGCCTCAGCCGTTTTCAGATAGCCCTCAATGCAAAGGCTCTAGACACAAATATTGGTGTGAGAGCTAATTCAATCAAGGAAACACTGCATGTTGGTGAAGGGCATATTGAAGAAGGATCAGCCGAGTGGTTCTTGTGGGAGAACAACTCCATTTGGCTCACTAACCTCACACATCATCAGGCTTCCAACCAGCTCTCAAGGAAACTCAGTTTTCACACTCTATGCTTAGTGCCCTTTGAGTGCATTATCTAGGAATGAACCTGGTAGAGCAACCCACACAAACGAATATTTCACATGCGGGTTTCACATGCCACCAACTCCACATTCACAGGCAACTTCAGCGCCACAGCCATTTTCAGATAGCCCTCAATGCAAAGGCTCTAGACGCAAATATTGTTGTGAGAGCTAATTCAATCAAGGAAACACTGCATGTTGGTGAAGGGCATATTGAAGAAGAATCAGCCGAGTGGTTCTTGTGGGAGAACAACTCCATTTGGCTCACTAACTTCACACCATCAGGCTTCCAAGCAGCTCTCAAGGAAACTCAGTTTTTACACTCTATGCTTAGTGCCCTTTGAGTGCATTATCTAGGAATGAACCTGGTAGAGCATCCCAAACAAACGAATGCTCCACATGCGGGTTTCACATTCACAGGCAACTTCAACGCCACAGCCACTTTCAGATAGCCCTCAATGCAAAAGCTCTAGACGCAAATATTGGTGTGAGAGCTAATTCAATCAAGGAAACACTGCATGTTGGTGAAGGGCATATTGAAGAAGGAGGATCAGCCGAGTGGTTCTTGTGGGAGAACAACTCCATTTGGCTCACTAACTTCACACACCATCAGGCTTCCAAGCAGCTCTCAAGGAAACTCAGTTTTCACACTCTATGCTTAGTGCCCTTTGAGTGCATTTTCTAGGAATGAACCTGGTAGAGCATCCCACACAAACGAATGCTCCACATGCGGGTTTCACATGCCACCAACTCCACATTCACAGGCAACTTCAGCGCCACAGCCGTTTTCAGATAGCCCTCAATGCAAAGGCTCTAGACGCAAATATTGGTGTGAGAGCTAATTCAATCAAGGAAACACTGCATGTTGGTGAAGGGCATATTGAAGAAGAATCAGCCGAGTGGTTCTTGTGGGAGAACAACTCCATTTGGCTCACTAACTTCACACACCATCAGGCTTCCAAGCAGCTCTCAAGGAAACTCAGTTTTTACACTCTATGCTTAGTGCCCTTTGAGTGCATTATCTAGGAATGAACCTGGTAGAGCATCCCACACAAACGAATGCTCCACATGCGGGTTTCACATTCACAGGCAACTTCAGCGCCACAGCCGTTTTCAGATAGCCCTCAATGCAAAAGCTCTAGACGCAAATATTGGTGTGAGAGCTAATTCAATCAAGGAAACACTGCATGTTGGTGAAGGGCATATTGAAGAAGGATCAGCCGAGTGGTTCTTGTGGGAGAACAACTCCATTTGGCTCACTAACTTCACACACCATCAGGCTTCCAAGCAGCTCTCAGGTAAACTCAGTTTTCACACTCTATGCTTAGTGCCCTTTGAGTGCCTAGGACTGAAATGAAGCTTGGTGAGCAACCCACACAAACGAATGCTCCACATGCGGGTTTCACATGCCACCAACTCCACATTCACAGGCAACGTCAGCGCCACAGGCGTTTTCAGATAGCCCTCAATGCAAAGGCTCTAGACGCAAATATTGGTGTGAGAGCTAATTCAATCAAGGAAACACTGCATGTTGGTGAAGGGCATATTGAAGAAGGATCAGCCGAGTGGTTCTTGTGGGAGAACAACTCCATTTGGCTCACTAACTTCACACACCATCAGGCTTCCAAGCAGCTCTCAGGTAAACTCAGTTTTCACACTCTATGCTTAGTGCCCTTTCAGTGCATTATCTAGGAATTAGCCTGGTAGAGCATCCCACACAAACGAATGCTCCACATGCGGGTTTCACATGCCACCAACTCCACATTCACAGGCAACTTCAGCGCCACAGCCGTTTTCAGATAGCCCTCAATGCAAAGGCTCTAGACTCAAATATTGGTGTGAGAGCTAATTCAATCAAGGAAACACTGCATGTTGGTGAAGGGCATATTGAAGAAGAAGGATCAGCCGAGTGGTTCTTGTGGGAGAACAACTCCATTTGGCTCACCAACTTCACGCACCATCAGGCTTCCAAGCAGCTCTCAAGGAAACTCAGTTTTCACACTCTATGCTTAGTGCCCTTTGAGTGCCTAGGACTGAAATGAAGCTTGGTGAGCATCCCACACAAACGAATGCTCCACATGCGGGTTTCACATGCCACCAACTCCACATTCACAGGCAACTTCAGCGCCACAGCCGTTTTCAGATAGCCCTCAATGCAAAGGCTCTAGACGCAAATATTGGTGTGAGAGCTAATTCAATCAAGGAAACACTGCATGTTGGTGAAGGGCATATTGAAGAAGGATCAGCCGAGTGGTTCTTGTGGGAGAACAACTCCATTTGGCTCACTAACTTCACACAGCATCAGGCTTCCAAGCAGCTCTCAGGTAAACTCAGTTTTCACACTCTATGCTTAGTGCCCTTTGAGTGCATTATCTAGAAATGAACCTGGTAGAGCATCCCACACAAACGAATATTCCACATGCGGGTTTCACATGCCACCAACTCCACATTCACAGGCAACTTCAGCGTCACAGCCGTTTTCAGATAGCCCTCAATGCAAAGGCTCTAGACACAAATATTGGTGTGAGAGCTAATTCAATCAAGGAAACACTGCATGTTGGTGAAGGGCATATTGAAGAAGGATCAGCCGAGTGGTTCTTGTGGGAGAACAACTCCATTTGGCTCACTAACCTCACATACCATCAGGCTTCCAACCAGCTCTCAAGGAAACTCAGTTTTCACACTCTATGCTTAGTGCCCTTTGAGTGCCTAGGACTGAAATGAAGCTTGGTGAGCAACCCACACAAACGAATGCTCCACATGCGGGTTTCACATGCCACCAACTCCACATTCACAGGCAACTTCAGCGCAGAAGCCATTTTCACATAGCCCTCAATGCAAAGGTTCTAGATGCACATATTGGTGTGAGAGCTAATTCAATCAAGGAAACACTGCATGTTGGTGAAGGGCATATTGAAGAAGAATCAGCCGAGTGGTTCTTGTGGGAGAACAACTCCATTTGGCTCACTAACTTCACACAGCATCAGGCTTAAAAGCAGCTCTCCTCGAAACTCAGTTTTCACACTCTATGCTTAGTGCCCTTTGAGTGCCTAGGACTGAAAAGAAGCTTGGTGAGCAACCCACACAAACGAATGCTCCACATGCGGGTTTCACATGCCACCAACTCCACATTCACAGGCAACTTCAGCGCCACAGGCGTTTTCAGATAGCCCTCAATGCAAAGGCTCTAGACGCAAATATTGGTGTGAGAGCTAATTCAATCAAGGAAACACTGCATGTTGGTGAAGGGCATATTGAAGAAGGATCAGCCGAGTGGTTCTTGTGGGAGAACAACTCCATTTGGCTCACTAACTTCACACACCATCAGACTTCCAAGCAGCTCTCAGGTAAACTCAGTTTTCACACTCTATGCTTAGTGCCCTTTGAGTGCATTATCTAGGAATGCACCTGGTAGAGCATCCCACACAAACGAATGCTCCACATGCGGGTTTCACATGCCACCCACTCCACATTGACAGGCAACTTCAGCGCCTCAGCCATTTTCAGATAGCCCTCAATGCAAAGGCTCTAGACACAAATATTGGTGTGAGAGCTAATTCAATCAAGGAAACACTGCATGTTGGTGAAGGGCATACTGAAGAAGGATCAGCCGAGTGGTTCTTGTGGGAGAACAACTCCATTTGGCTCACTAACCTCACACATCATCAGGCTTCCAACCAGCTCTCAAGGAAACTCAGTTTTCACACTCTATGCTTAGTGCCCTTTGAGTGCATTTTCTAGGAATGTACCTGGTCGAGCAACCCACACAAACGAATATTCCACATGCGGGTTTCACATGCCACCAACTCCACATTCACAGGCAACTTCAGCGCCACAGCCATTTTCAGATAGCCCTCAATGCAAAGGCTCTAGACGCAAATATTGGTGTGAGAGCTAATTCAATCAAGGAAACACTGCATGTTGGTGAAGGGCATATTGAAGAAGAATCAGCCGAGTGGTTCTTGTGGGAGAACAACTCCATTTGGCTCACTAACGTCACACACCATCAGGCTTCCAAGCAGCTCTCAACGAAACTCAGTTTTCACACTCTATGCTTAGTGCCCTTTGAGTGCATTATCTAGGAATGAACCTGGTAGAGCATCCCACACAAACGAATGCTCCACATGCGGGTTTCACATTCACAGGCAACTTCAGCGCCACAGCCACTTTCAGATAGCCCTCAATGCAAAAGCTCTAGACGCAAATATTGGTGTGAGAGCTAATTCAATCAAGGAAACACTGCATGTTGGTGAAGGGCGTATTGAAGAAGAAGGATCAGCCGAGTGGTTCTTGTGGGAGAACAACTCCATTTGGCTCAATAACTTCACACACCATCAGGCTTCCAAGCAGCTCTCAAGGAAACTCAGTTTTCACACTCTATGCTTAGTGCCCTTTGAGTGCATTATCTAGGAATGAACCTGGTAGAGCATCCCACACAAACGAATGCTCCACATGCGGGTTTCACATGCCACCAACTCCACATTCACAGGCAACTTCAGCGCCACAGCCGTTTTCAGATAGCCCTCAATGCAAAGGCTCTAGACGCAAATATTGGTGTGAGAGCTAATTCAATCAAGGAAACACTGCATGTTGGTGAAGGGCATATTGAAGAAGGATCAGCCGAGTGGTTCTTGTGGGAGAACAACTCCATTTGGCTCACTAACTTCACACACCATCAGGCTTCCAACCAGCTTTCAAGGAAACTCAGTTTTCACACTCTATGCTTAGTGCCCTTTGAGTGCATTATCTAGGAATGAACCTGGTAGAGCATCCCACACAAACGAATGCTCCACATGCGGGTTTCACATGCCACCAACTCCACATTCACAGGCAACTTCAGCGCCACAGCCGTTTTCAGATAGCCCTCAATGCAAAGGCTCTAGACGCAAATATTGGTGTGAGAGCTAATTCAATCAAGGAAACACTGCATGTTGGTGAAGGGCATATTGAAGAAGGATCAGCCGAGTGGTTCTTGTGGGAGAACAACTCCATTTGGCTCACTAACTTCACATACCATCAGGCTTCCAACCAGCTTTCAAGGAAACTCAGTTTTCACACTCTATGCTTAGTGCCCTTTGAGTGCATTATCTAGGAATGAACCTGGTAGAGCATCCCACACAAACGAATGCTCCACATGCGGGTTTCACATGCCACCCACTCCACATTGACAGGCAACTTCAGCGCCTCAGCCGTTTTCAGATAGCCCTCAATGCAAAGGCTCTAGATGCAAATATTGGTGTGAGAGCTAATTCAATCAAGGAAACACTGCATGTTGGTGAAGGGCATATTGAGGAAGGATCAGCCGAGTGGTTCTGGTGCGAGAACAACTCCATTTGGCTCACTAACCTCACACATCATCAGGCTTCCAACCAGCTCTCAAGGAAACTCAGTTTTCACACTCTATGCTTAGTGCCCTTTGAGTGCATTATCTAGGAATGAACCTGGTAGAGCAACCCACACAAACGAATATTCCACATGCGGGTTTCACATGCCACCAACTCCACATTCACAGGCAACTTCAGCGCCACAGCCATTTTCAGATAGCCCTCAATGCAAAGGCTCTAGACGCAAATATTGTTGTGAGAGCTAATTCAATCAAGGAAACACTGCATGTTGGTGAAGGGCATATTGAAGAAGAATCAGCCGAGTGGTTCTTGTGGGAGAACAACTCCATTTGGCTCACTAACTTCACACCATCAGGCTTCCAAGCAGCTCTCAAGGAAACTCAGTTTTTACACTCTATGCTTAGTGCCCTTTGAGTGCATTATCTAGGAATGAACCTGGTAGAGCATCCCAAACAAACGAATGCTCCACATGCGGGTTTCACATTCACAGGCAACTTCAACGCCACAGCCACTTTCAGATAGCCCTCAATGCAAAAGCTCTAGACGCAAATATTGGTGTGAGAGCTAATTCAATCAAGGAAACACTGCATGTTGGTGAAGGGCATATTGAAGAAGGAGGATCAGCCGAGTGGTTCTTGTGGGAGAACAACTCCATTTGGCTCACTAACTTCACACACCATCAGGCTTCCAAGCAGCTCTCAAGGAAACTCAGTTTTCACACTCTATGCTTAGTGCCCTTTGAGTGCATTTTCTAGGAATGAACCTGGTAGAGCATCCCACACAAACGAATGCTCCACATGCGGGTTTCACATGCCACCAACTCCACATTCACAGGCAACTTCAGCGCCACAGCCGTTTTCAGATAGCCCTCAATGCAAAGGCTCTAGACGCAAATATTGGTGTGAGAGCTAATTCAATCAAGGAAACACTGCATGTTGGTGAAGGGCATATTGAAGAAGAATCAGCCGAGTGGTTCTTGTGGGAGAACAACTCCATTTGGCTCACTAACTTCACACACCATCAGGCTTCCAAGCAGCTCTCAAGGAAACTCAGTTTTCACACTCTATGCTTAGTGCCCTTTGAGTGCATTATCTAGGAATGAACCTGGTAGAGCATCCCACACAAACGAATGCTCCACATGCGGGTTTCACATTCACAGGCAACTTCAGCGCCACAGCCGTTTTCAGATAGCCCTCAATGCAAAAGCTCTAGACGCAAATATTGGTGTGAGAGCTAATTCAATCAAGGAAACACTGCATGTTGGTGAAGGGCATATTGAAGAAGGATCAGCCGAGTGGTTCTTGTGGGAGAACAACTCCATTTGGCTCACTAACTTCACACACCATCAGGCTTCCAAGCAGCTCTCAGGTAAACTCAGTTTTCACACTCTATGCTTAGTGCCCTTTGAGTGCCTAGGACTGAAATGAAGCTTGGTGAGCAACCCACACAAACGAATGCTCCACATGCGGGTTTCACATGCCACCAACTCCACATTCACAGGCAACGTCAGCGCCACAGGCGTTTTCAGATAGCCCTCAATGCAAAGGCTCTAGACGCAAATATTGGTGTGAGAGCTAATTCAATCAAGGAAACACTGCATGTTGGTGAAGGGCATATTGAAGAAGGATCAGCCGAGTGGTTCTTGTGGGAGAACAACTCCATTTGGCTCACTAACTTCACACACCATCAGGCTTCCAAGCAGCTCTCAGGTAAACTCAGTTTTCACACTCTATGCTTAGTGCCCTTTCAGTGCATTATCTAGGAATTAGCCTGGTAGAGCATCCCACACAAACGAATGCTCCACATGCGGCTTTCACATGCCACCAACTCCACATTCACAGGCAACTTCAGCGCCACAGCCGTTTTCAGATAGCCCTCAATGCAAAGGCTCTAGACTCAAATATTGGTGTGAGAGCTAATTCAATCAAGGAAACACTGCATGTTGGTGAAGGGCATATTGAAGAAGAAGGATCAGCCGAGTGGTTCTTGTGGGAGAACAACTCCATTTGGCTCACCAACTTCACGCACCATCAGGCTTCCAAGCAGCTCTCAAGGAAACTCAGTTTTCACACTCTATGCTTAGTGCCCTTTGAGTGCCTAGGACTGAAATGAAGCTTGGTGAGCATCCCACACAAACGAATGCTCCACATGCGGGTTTCACATGCCACCAACTCCACATTCACAGGCAACTTCAGCGCCACAGCCGTTTTCAGATAGCCCTCAATGCAAAGACTCTAGACGCAAATATTGGTGTGAGAGCTAATTCAATCAAGGAAACACTGCATGTTGGTGAAGGGCATATTGAAGAAGGATCAGCCGAGTGGTTCTTGTGGGAGAACAACTCCATTTGGCTCACTAACTTCACACACCATCAGGCTTCCAAGCAGCTCTCAAGGAAACTCAGTTTTCACACTCTATGCTTAGTGCCCTTTCAGTGCATTATCTAGGAATGAACCTGGGAGAGCATCCCACACAAACGAATGCTCCACATGCGGGTTTCACATGCCACCAACTCCACATTCACAGGCAACTTCAGCGCCACAGCCGTTTTCAGATAGCCCTCAATGCAAAGGCTCTAGACACAAATATTGGTGTGAGAGCTAATTCAATCAAGGAAACACTGCATGTTGGTGAAGGGCATATTGAAGAAGAATCAGCCGAGTGGTTCTTGTGGGAGAACAACTCCATTTGGCTCACTAACTTCACACACCATCAGGCTTCCAAGCAGCTCTCAAGGAAACTCAGTTTTCACACTCTATGCTTAGTGCCCTTTGAGTGCATTATCTAGGAATGAACCTGGTAGAGCATCCCACACAAACGAATGCTCCACATGCGGGTTTCACATTCACAGGCAACTTCAGCGCCACAGCCGTTTTCAGATAGCCCTCAATGCAAAAGCTCTAGACGCAAATATTGGTGTGAGAGCTAATTCAATCAAGGAAACACTGCATGTTGGTGAAGGGCATATTGAAGAAGAAGGATCAGCCGAGTGGTTCTTGTGGGAGAACAACTCCATTTGGCTCATTAACTTCACACAGCATCAGGCTTCCAAGCAGCTCTCAGGTAAACTCAGTTTTCACACTCTATGCTTAGTGCCCTTTGAGTGCATTATCTAGGAATGAACCTGGTAGAGCATCCCACACAAACGAATGCTCCACATGCGGGTTTCACATGCCACCAACTCCACATTCTCAGGCAACTTCACAGCCACAGCCGTTTTCAGATAGCCCTCAATGCAAAGGCTCTAGACGCAAATATTGGTGTGAGAGCTAATTCAATCAAGGAAAACACTGCATGTTGGTGAAGGGCATATTGAAGAAGGATCAGCCGAGTGGTTCTTGTGGGAGAACAACTCCATTTGACTCACTAACCTCACACACCATCAGGCTTCCAACCAGCTCTCAAGGAAACTCAGTTTTCACTCTCTATGCTTAGTGCCCTTTGAGTGCCTAGGACTGAAATGAAGCTTGGTGAGCATCCCACACAAACGAATGCTCCACATGCGGGTTTCACATGCCACCAACTCCACATTCACAGGCAACTTCAGCGACACAGCCATTTTCAGATAGCCCTGAATGCAAAGGCTCTAGACTCAAATATTGGTGTGAGAGCTAATTCAATCAAGGAAACACTGCATGTTGGTGAAGGGCATATTGAAGAAGGATCAGCCGAGTGGTTCTTGTGGGAGAACAACTCCATTTGGCTCACTAACTTCACACACCATCAGGCTTCCAAGCAGCTCTCAAGGGAACTCAGTTTTCACACTCTATGCTTAGTGCCCTTTCAGTGCATTATCTAGGAATGAGCCTGGTAGAGCATCCCACACAAACGAATGCTCCACATGCGGGTTTCACATGCCACCAACTCCACATTCACAGGCAACTTCAGCGCCACAGCCGTTTTCAGATAGCCCTCAATGCAAAGGCTCTAGACGCAAATATTGGTGTGAGAGCTAATTCAATCAAGGAAACACTGCATGTTGGTGAAGGGCATATTGAAGAAGGATCAGCCGAGTGGTTCTTGTGGGAGAACAACTCCATTTGGCTCACTAACTTCACACACCATCAGGCTTCCAAGCAGCTCTCAGGTAAACTCAGTTTTCACACTCTATGCTTAGTGCCCTTTGAGTGCATTATCTAGGAATGAACCTGGTAGAGCATCCCACACAAACGAATGCTCCACATGCGGGTTTCACATGCCACCAACTCCACATTCACAGGCAACTTCAGAGTCACAGCCGTTTTCAGATAGCCCTCAATGCAAAGGCTCTAGACACAAATATTGGTGTGAGAGCTAATTCAATCAAGGAAACACTGCATGTTGGTGAAGGGCATATTGAAGAAGGATCAGCCGAGTGGTTCTTGTGGGAGAACAACTCCATTTGGCTCACTAACCTCACATACCATCCGGCTTCCAAGCAGCTCTCAAGGAAACTCAGTTTTCACACTCTATCCTTAGTGCCCTTTGAGTGCCTAGGACTGAAATGAAGCTTGGTGAGCAACCCACACAAACGAATGCTCCACATGCGGGTTTCACATGCCACCAACTCCACATTCACAGGCAACTTCAGCGCCACAGCCGTTTTCACATAGCCCTCAATGCAAAGGTTCTAGACTCAAATATTGGTGTGAGAGCTAATTCAATCAAGGAAACACTGCATGTTGGTGAAGGGCATATTGAAGAAGGATCAGCCGAGTGGATCTTGTGGGAGAACAACTCCATTTGGCTCACTAACCTCACATACCATCCGGCTTCCAACCAGCTCTCAAGGAAACTCAGTTTTCACACTCTATGCTTAGTGCCCTTTGAGTGCCTAGGACTGAAATGAAGCTTGGTGAGCATCCCACACAAACGAATGCTCCACATGCGGGTTTCACATGCCACCAACTCCACATTCACAGGCAATTTCACAGCCACAGCCATTTTCAGATAGCCCTCAATGCAAAGGCTCTAGACTCAAATATTGGTGTGAGAGCTAATTCAATCAAGGAAACACTGCATGTTGGTGAAGGGCATATTGAAGAAGAATCAGCCGAGTGGTTCTTGTGGGAGAACAACTCCATTTGGCTCACTAACTTCACACACCATCAGGCTTCCAAGCAGCTCTCAAGGAAACTCAGTTTTCACACTCTATGCTTAGTGCCCTTTGAGTGCATTATCTAGGAATGCACCTGGTAGAGCATCCCACACAAACGAATGCTCCACATGCGGGTTTCACATTCACAGGGCAACTTCAGCGCCACAGCCACTTTCAGATAGCCCTCAATGCAAAAGCTCTAGATGCAAATATTTGTGTGAGAGCTAATTCAATCAAGGAAACACTGCATGTTGGTGAAGGGCATATTGAAGAAGAAGGATCAGCCGAGTGGTTCTTGTGGGAGAACAACTCCATTTGGCTCACTAACTTCACACACCATCAGGCTTCCAAGCACCTCTCAGGTAAACTCATTTTTCACACTCTATGCTTAGTGCCCTTTGAGTGCATTATCTAGGAATGAACCTGGTAGAGCATCACACAAACGAATGCTCCACATGCGGGTTTCACATGCCACCAACTCCACATTCACAGGCAACTTCAGCGCCACAGCCGTTTTCAGATAGTCCTCAATGCAAAGGCTCTAGACGCAAATATTGGTGTGAGAGCTAATTCAATCAAGGAAACACTGCATGTTGGTGAAGGGCATATTGAAGAAGGATCAGCCGAGTGGTTCTTGTGGGAGAACAACTCCATTTGACTCACTAACCTCACACACCATCAGGCTTCCAACCAGCTCTCAAGGAAACTCAGTTTTCACACTCTATGCTTAGTGCCCTTTGAGTGCCTAGGACTGAAATGAATCTTGGTGAGCATCCACACAAACGAATGCTCCACATGTGGGTTTCACATGCCACCAACTCCACATTCACAGGCAACTTCAAGGACACAGCCATGTTCAGATAGCCCTCAATGCAAAGGCTCTAGACGCAAATATTGGTGTGAGAGCTAATTCAATCAAGGAAACACTGCATGTTGGTGAAGGGCATATTGAAGAAGGATCAGCCGAGTGGTTCTTGTGGGAGAACAACTCCATTTGGGCTCACTAACTTCACACACCATCAGGCTTCCAAGCAGCTCTCAAGGGAACTCAGTTTTCACACTCTATGCTTAGTGCCCTTTCAGTGCATTATCTAGGAATGAGCCTGGTAGAGCATCCCACACAAACGAATGCTCCACATGCGGGTTTCACATGCCACCAACTCCACATTCACAGGCAACTTCAGCGCCACAGCCGTTTTCAGATAGCCCTCAATGCAAAGGCTCTAGACGCAAATATTGGTGTGAGAGCTAATTCAATCAAGGAAACACTGCATGTTGGTGAAGGGCATATTGAAGAAGGATCAGCCGAGTGGTTCTTGTGGGAGAACAACTCCATTTGGCTCACTAACTTCACACAGCATCAGGATTCCAAGCAGCTCTCAGGTAAACTCAGTTTTCACACTCTATGCTTAGTGCCCTTTGAGTGCATTATCTAGGAATGAACCTGTTAGAGCATCCCACACAAACGAATGCTCCACATGCGGGTTTCACATGCCACCAACTCCACATTCACAGGCAACTTCAGCGCCACAGCCGTTTTCAGATAGCCCTCAATGCAAAGGCTCTAGACACAAATATTTGTGTGAGAGCTAATTCAATCAAGGAAACACTGCATGTTGGTGAAGGGCATATTGAAGAAGGATCAGCCGAGTGGTTCTTGTGGGAGAACAACTCCATTTGGCTCACTAACCTCACATACCATCCGGCTTCCAACCAGCTCTCAAGGAAACTCAGTTTTCACACTCTATGCTTAGTGCCCCTTTGAGTGCCTAGGACTGAAATGAAGCTTGGTGAGCAACCACACAAACGAATGCTCCACATGCGGGTTTCACATGCCACCAACTCCACATTCACAGGCAACTTCAGCGCCACAGCCCTTTTCAGATAGCCCTCAATGCAAAGGTTCTAGACTCAAATATTGGTGTGAGAGCTAATTCAATCAAGGAAACACTGCATGTTGGTGAAGGGCATATTGAAGAAGGATCAGCCGAGTGGTTCTTGTGGGAGAACAACTCCATTTGGCTCACTAACCTCACATACCATCCGGCTTCCAACCAGCTCTCAAGGAAACTCAGTTTTCACACTCTATGCTTAGTGCCCTTTGAGTGCCTAGGACTGAAATGAAGCTTGGTGAGCAACCCACACAAACGAATGCTCCACATGCGGGTTTCACATGCCACCAACTCCACATTCACAGGCAACTTCAGCGCCACAGCCGTTTTCACATAGCCCTCAATGCACAGGTTCTAGACTCAAATATTGGTGTGAGAGCTAATTCAATAAAGGAAACATTGCATGTTGGTGAAGGGCATATTGAAGAAGAATCAGCCGAGTGGTTCTTGTGGGAGAACAACTCCATTTGGCTCACTAACTTCACACACCATCAGGCTTCCAACCAGCTCTCAAGGAAACTCAGTTTTCACACTCTATGCTTAGTGCCCTTTGAGTGCATTATCTAGTAATGCACCTGGTAGAGCAACCCACACAAACGAATATTCCACATGTGGGTTTCACATGCCACCAACTCCACATTCACAGGCAACTTCAGCGCCACAGCCATTTTCAGATAGCCCTCAATGCAAAGGCTCTAGACGCAAATATTGGTGTGAGAGCTAATTCAATCAAGGAAACACTGCATGTTGGTGAAGGGCATATTGAAGAAGGATCAGCCGAGTGGTTCTTGTGGGAGAACAACTCCATTTGGCTCACTAACTTCACACACCATCAGGCTTCCAAGCAGCTCTCAATTAAACTCAGTTTTCACACTCTATGCTTAGTGCCCTTTGAGTGCATTATCTAGGAATGCACCTGGTAGAGCATCCCACACAAACGAATGCTCCACATGCGGGTTTCACATTCACAGGAAACTTCAGCGCCACAGCCACTTTCAGATAGCCCTCAATGCAAAAGCTCTAGACGCAAATATTTGTGTGAGAGCTAATTCAATCAAGGAAACACTGCATGTTGGTGAAGGGCATATTGAAGAAGAAGGATCAGCCGAGTGGTTCTTGTGGGAGAACAACTCCATTTGGCTCACTAACTACACACACCATCAGGCTTCCAAGCACCTCTCAGGTAAACTCAGTTTTCACACTCTATGCTTAGTGCCCTTTGAGTGCATTATCTAGGAATGAACCTGGTAGAGCATCCCACACAAACGAATGCTCCACATGCGGGTTTCACATGCCACCAACTCCACATTCACAGGCAACTTCAGCGCCACAGCCGTTTTCAGATAGCCCTCAATGCAAAGGCTCTAGACGCAAATATTGGTGTGAGAGCTAATTCAATCAAGGAAACACTGCATGTTGGTGAAGGGCATATTGAAGAAGGATCAGCCGAGTGGTTCTTGTGGGAGAACAACTCCATTTGACTCACTAACCTCACACACCATCAGGCTTCCAAGCAGCTCTCAAGGAAACTCAGTTTTCACTCTCTATGCTTAGTGCCCTTTGAGTGCCTAGGACTGAAATGAATCTTGGTGAGCATCCCACACAAACGAATGCTCCACATGCGGGTTTCACATGCCACCAACTCCACATTCACAGGCAACTTCAGCGACAAAGCCATTTTCAGATAGCCCTCAATGCAAAGGCTCTAGACGCAAATATTGGTGTGAGAGCTAATTCAATCAAGGAAACACTGCATGTTGGTGAAGGGCATATTGAAGAAGGATCTGCCGAGTGGTTCTTGTGGGAGAACAACTCCATTTGGCTCACTAACTTCACACACCATCAGGCTTCCAAGCAGCTCTCAAGGAAACTCAGTTTTCACACTCTATGCTTAGTGCCCTTTCAGTGCATTATCTAGGAATGAACCTGGTAGAGCATCCCACACAAACGAATGCTACACATGCGGGTTTCACATGCCACCAACTCCACATTCACAGGCAACTTCACAGCCACAGCCATTTTCAGATAGCCCTCAATGCAAAGGCTCTAGACGCAAATATTGGTGTGAGAGCTAATTCAATCAAGGAAACACTGCATGTTGGTGAAGGGCATATTGAAGAAGAATCAGCCGAGTGGTTCTTGTGGGAGAACAACTCTATTTGGCTCACTAACTTCACACACCATCAGGCTTCCAAGCAGCTCTCAAGGAAACTCAGTTTTCACACTCTATGCTTAGTGCCCTTTGAGTGCCTAGGACTGAAATGAAGCTTGGTGAGCAACCCACACAAACGAATGCTCCACATGCGGGTTTCACATGCCACCAACTCCACATTCACAGGCAACTTCAGCGCCTCAGCCGTTTTCAGATAGCCCTCAATGCAAAGGCTCTAGATGCAAATATTGTTGTGAGAGCTAATTCAATCAAGGAAACACTGCATGTTGGTGAAGGGCATATTGAAGAAGGATCAGCCGAGTGGTTCTGGTGGGAGAACAACTCCATTTGGCTCACTAACCTCACACACCATCAGGCTTCCAACCAGCTCTCAAGGAAACTCAGTTTTCACACTCTATGCTTAGTGCCCTTTGAGTGCATTATCTAGGAATGAACCTGGTAGAGCAACCCACACAAACGAATATTCCATATGCGGGTTTCACATGCCACCAACTCCACATTCACAGGCAACTTCAGCGCCACAGCCATTTTCAGATAGCCCTCAATGCAAAGGTTCTAGACGCAAATATTGGTGTGAGAGCTAATTCAATCAAGGAAACACTGCATGTTGGTGAAGGGCATATTGAAGAAGAATCAGCCGAGTGGTTCTTGTGGGAGAACAACTCCATTTGGCTCACTAACTTCACACACCATCAGGCTTCCAAGCAGCTCTCAAGGAAACTCAGTTTTCACACTCTATGCTTAGTGCCCTTTGAGTGCATTATCTAGGAATGAACCTGGTAGAGCATCCCACACAAACGAATGCTCCACATGCGGGTTTCACATGCCACCAACTCCACATTCACAGGCAACTTCAGATCCACAGCCGTTTTCAGATAGCCCTCAATGCAAAGGCTCTAGACGCAAATATTGGTGTGAGAGCTAATTCAATCAAGGAAACACTGCATGTTGGTGAAGGGCATATTGAAGAAGAATCTGCCGAGTGGGTCTTGTGGGAGAACAACTCCATTTGGCTCACTAACTTCACACACCATCAGGCTTCCAAGCAGCTCTCAAGGAAACTCAGTTTTCACACTCTATGCTTAGTGCCCTTTCAGTGCATTATCTAGGAATGAGCCTGGTAGAGCATCCCACACAAACGAATGCTCCACATGCGGGTTTCACATTCACAGGCAACTTCAGCGCCACAGCGACTTTCAGATAGCCCTCAATGCAAAAGTTCTAGACACAAATATTGGTGTGAGAGCTAATTCAATCAAGGAAACACTGCATGTTGGTGAAGGGCATATTGAAGAAGGATCAGCCGAGTTGTTCTTGTGGGAGAACAACTCCATTTGGCTCACTAACCTCACACACCATCAGGCTTCCAAGCAGCTCTCAAGGAAACTCAGTTTTCACACTCTATGCTTAGTGCCCTTTGAGTGCCTAGGACTGAAATGAAGCTTGGTGAGCATCCCACACAAACGAATGCTCCACATGCGGGTTTCACATGCCACCAACTCCACATTCACAGGAAACTTCAGCGCCACAGCCGTTTTCAGATAGCCCTCAATGCAAAGGCTCTAGACGCAAATATTGGTGTGAGAGCTAATTCAATCAAGGAAACACTGCATGTTGGTGAAGGGCATATTGAAGAAGAAGGATCAGCCGAGTGGTTCTTGTGGAGGAACAACTCCATTTGGCTCACTAACTTCACACACCATCAGGCTTCCAAGCAGCTCTCAAGGAAACTCAGTTTTCACACTCTATGCTTAGTGCCCTTTCAGTGCATTATCTAGGAATGCACCTGGTAGAGCATCCCACACAAACGAATGCTCCACATGCGGGTTTCACATTCACAGGCAACTTCAGCGCCACAGCCACTTTCAGATAGCCCTCAATGCAAAAGCTCTAGACGCAAATATTTGTGTGAGAGCTAATTCAATCAAGGAAACACTGCATGTTGGTGAAGGGCATATTGAAGAAGAAGGATCAGCCGAGTGGTTCTTGTGGGAGAACAACTCCATTTGGCTCACTAACTTCACACACCATCAGGCTTCCAAGCACCTCTCAGGTAAACTCAGTTTTCACACTCTATGCTTAGTGCCCTTTGAGTGCATTATCTAGGAATGAACCTGGTAGAGCATCCCACACAAACGAATGCTCCACATGCGGGTTTCACATGCCACCAACTCCACATTCACAGGCAACTTCAGCGCCTCAGCCGTTTTCAGATAGCCCTCAATGCAAAGGCTCTAGATGCAAATATTGTTGTGAGAGCTAATTCAATCAAGGAAACACTGCATGTTGGTGAAGGGCATATTGAAGAAGGATCAGCCGAGTGGTTCTTGTGGGAGAACAACTCCATTTGACTCACTAACCTCACACACCATCAGGCTTCCAAGCAGCTCTCAAGGAAACTCAGTTTTCACTCTCTATGCTTAGTGCCCTTTGAGTGCCTAGGACTGAAATGAATCTTGGTGAGCATCCCACACAAACGAATGCTCCACATGCGGGTTTCACATGCCACCAACTCCACATTCACAGGCAACTTCAGCGACAAAGCCATTTTCAGATAGCCCTCAATGCAAAGGCTCTAGACGCAAATATTGGTGTGAGAGCTAATTCAATCAAGGAAACACTGCATGTTGGTGAAGGGCATATTGAAGAAGAATCTGCCGAGTGGTTCTTGTGGGAGAACAACTCCATTTGGCTCACTAACTTCACACACCATCAGGCTTCCAAGCAGCTCTCAAGGAAACTCAGTTTTCACACTCTATGCTTAGTGCCCTTTCAGTGCATTATCTAGGAATGAACCTGGTAGAGCATCCCACACAAACGAATGCTCCACATGCGGGTTTCACATGCCACCAACTCCACATTCACAGGCAACTTCACAGCCACAGCCATTTTCAGATAGCCCTCAATGCAAAGGCTCTAGACGCAAATATTGGTGTGAGAGCTAATTCAATCAAGGAAACACTGCATGTTGGTGAAGGGCATATTGAAGAAGAATCAGCCGAGTGGTTCTTGTGGGAGAACAACTCTATTTGGCTCACTAACTTCACACACCATCAGGCTTCCAAGCAGCTCTCAAGGAAACTCAGTTTTCACACTCTATGCTTAGTGCCCTTTGAGTGCCTAGGACTGAAATGAAGCTTGGTGAGCAACCCACACAAACGAATGCTCCACATGCGGGTTTCACATGCCACCAACTCCACATTCACAGGCAACTTCAGCGCCTCAGCCGTTTTCAGATAGCCCTCAATGCAAAGGCTCTAGATGCAAATATTGTTGTGAGAGCTAATTCAATCAAGGAAACACTGCATGTTGGTGAAGGGCATATTGAAGAAGGATCAGCCGAGTGGTTCTTGTGGGAGAACAACTCCATTTGGCTCACTAACCTCACACACCATCAGGCTTCCAACCAGCTCTCAAGGAAACTCAGTTTTCACACTCTATGCTTAGTGCCCTTTGAGTGCCTAGGACTGAAATGAAGCTTGGTGTTTATCCCACACAAACGAATGCTCCACATGCGGGTTTCACATGCCACCAACTCCACATTCACAGGCAACTTCAGCGCCACAGCCGTTTTCAGATAGCCCTCAATGCAAAGGCTCTAGACGCAAATATTGGTGTGAGAGCTAATTCAATCAAGGAAACACTGCATGTTGGTGAAGGGCATATTGAAGAAGAAGGATCAGCCGAGTGGTTCTTGTGGAGGAACAACTCCATTTGGCTCACTAACTTCACACACCATCAGGCTTCCAAGCAGCTCTCAAGGAAACTCAGTTTTCACACTCTATGCTTAGTGCCCTTTCAGTGCATTATCTAGGAATTAGCCTGGTAGAGCATCCCACACAAACGAATGCACCACATGCGGGTTTCACATGCCACCAACTCCACATTCACAGACAACTTCAGCGCCACAGCCGTTTTCAGATAGCCCTCAATGCAAAGGCTCTAGACGCAAATATTGGTGTGAGAGCTAATTCAATCAAGGAAACACTGCATGTTTGTGAAGGCCATATTGAAGAAGAAGGATCAGCCGAGTGGTTCTTGTGGAGGAACAACTCCATTTGGCTCACTAACTTCACACACCATCAGGCTTCCAAGCAGCTCTCAAGGAAACTCAGTTTTCACACTCTATGCTTAGTGCCCTTTGAGTGCATTATCTAGGAATGAACCTGGTAGAGCATCCCACACAAACGAATGCTCCACATGCGGGTTTCACATGCCACCAACTCCACATTCACAGCAAATTCAGCGCCACAGCCGTTTTCAGATAGCCCTCAATGCAAAGGCTCTAGACGCAAATATTGGTGTGAGAGCTAATACAATCAAGGAAACACTGCATGTTGGTGAAGGGCATATTGAAGAAGGATCAGCCGAGTGGTTCTTGTGGGAGAACAACTCCATTTGGCTCACTAACTTCACACACCATCAGGCTTCCAAGCAGCTCTCAAGGAAACTTAGTTTTCACACTCTATGCTTAGTGCCCTTTCAGTGCCTAGGACTGAAATGAAGCTTGGTGAGCATCCCACACAAACGAATGCTCCACATGCGGGTTTCACATGCCACCAACTCCACATTCACAGGCAACTTCAGCGCCACAGCCCTTTTCAGATAGCCCTCAATGCAAAGGCTCTAGACGCAAATATTGGTGTGAGAGCTAATTCAATCAAGGAAACACTGCATGTTGGTGAAGGGCATATTGAAGAAGGATCAGCTGAGTGGTTCTTGTGGGAGAACAACTCCATTTGGCTCACTAACTTCACACACCATCAGGCTTCCAAGCAGCTCTCAAGGAAACTCAGTTTTCACACTCTATGCTTAGTGCCCTTTGAGTGCCTAGGACTGAAATGAAGCTTGGTGAGCATCCCACACAAAAGAATGCTCCACATGCGGGTTTCACATGCCACCAACTCCACATTCACAGGCAACTTCAGCGCCACAGCCGTTTTCACATAGCCCTCAATGCAAAGGCTCTAGACGCAAATATTGGTGTGAGAGCTAATTCAATCAAGGAAACACTGCATGTTGGTGAAGGGCATATTGAAGAAGAAGGATCAGCCGAGTGGTCCTTGTGGGAGAACAACTCCATTTGGCTCACTACCTTCACACACCATCAGGCTTCCAAGCAGCTCTCAAGGAAACTCATTTTTCACACTCTATGCTTAGTGCCCTTTGAGTGCATTACCTAGGAATGAACCTGGTAGAGCATCCCACACAAAAGAATGCTCCACATGCGGGTTTAACATGCCACCAACTCCACATTCACAGGCAACTTCAGCGCCACAGCCGTTTTCAGATAGCCCTCAATGCAAAGGCTCTAGACGCAAATATTGGTGTGAGAGCTAATTCAATCAAGGAAACACTGCATGTTGGTGAAGGGCATATTGAAGAAGAAGGATCAGCCGCGTGGTTCTTGTGGGAGAACAACTCCATTTGGATCACTAACTTCACACACCATCAGGCTTCCAAGCAGCTCTCAAGGAAACTCAGTTTTCACACTCTATGCTTAGTGCCCTTTGAGTGCATTTTCTAGGAATGAACCTGGTAGAGCATCCCACACAAACGAATGCTCCACATGCGAGTTTCACATGCCACCAACTCCACATTCACAGGCAACTTCAGCGCCACAGCCGTTTTCAGATAGCCCTCAATGCAAAGGCTCTAGACGCAAATATTGGTGTGAGAGCTAATTCAATCAAGGAAACACTGCATGTTGGTGAAGGGCATATTGAAGAAGGCTCAGCCGAGTGGTTCTTGTGGGAGAACAACTCCATTTGGCTCACTAACTTCACACACCATCAGGCTTCCAAGCAGCTCTCAAGGAAACTCAGTTTTCACACTCTATGCTTAGTGCCCTTTGAGTGCATTATCTAGGAATGAACCTTGTAGAGCATCCCACACAAAAGAATGCTCCACATGCGGGTTTCACATGCCACCAACTCCACATTCACAGGCAACTTCAGCGCCACAGCCGTTTTCAGATAGCCCTCAATGCAAAGGCTCTAGACGCCAATATTGGTGTGAGAGCTAATTCAATCAAGGAAACACTGCATGTTGGTGAAGGGCATATTGAAGAAGGATCAGCTGAGTGGTTCTTGTGGGAGAACAACTCCATTTGGCTCACTAACTTCACACACCATCAGGCTTCCAAGCAGCTCTCAAGGAAACTCAGTTTTCACACTCTATGCTTAGTGCCCTTTGAGTGCCTAGGACTGAAATGAAGCTTGGTGAGCATCCCACACAAACGAATGCTCCACATGCGGGTTTCACATGCCACCAACTCCACATTCACAGGCAACTTCAGCGCCACAGCCGTTTTCAGATAGCCCTCAATGCAAAGGCTCTAGACGCAAATATTGGTGTGAGAGCTAATTCAATCAAGGAAACACTGCATGTGGGTGAAGGGCATATTGAAGAAGAAGGATCATCAGAGTGGTTCTTGTGGGAGAACAACTCCATTTGGATCACTAACTTCACACACCATCAAGCTTCCAAGCAGCTCTCTAGGAAACTCAGTTTTCACACTCTATGCTTAGTGCACTTTGAGTGCATTATCTAGGAATGCACCTGGTAGAGCATCCCACACAAACGAATGCTCCACATGCGGGTTTCACATGCCACCAACTCCACATTCACAGGCAACTTCAGCGCCACATCCGTTTTCAGATAGCCCTCAATGCAAAGGCTCTACACGGATATATTGGTGTGAGAGCTAATTCAATCAAGGAAACACTGCATGTTGGTGAAGGGCATATTGAAGAAGAAGGATCAGCCAAGTGGTTCGTGTGGGAGAACAACTCCATTTGGCTCACTAACTTCACACACCATCAGGCTTCCAAGCAGCTCTCAAGGAAACTCAGTTTTCACATGCCACCAACTCCACATTCACAGGCAACTTCAGCGCCACAGCCGTTTTCACATAGCCCTCAATGCAAAGGCTCTAGAAGCAAATATTGGTGTGAGAGCTAATTCAATCAAGGAAACACTGCATGTTGGTGAAGGGCAAATTGAAGAAGAATCAGCTGAGTGGTTCTTGTGGGAGAACAACTCCATTTGGCTCACTAACTTCACACACCATCAGGCTTCCAAGCAGCTCTCTAGAAAACTCATTTTTCACACTCTATGCTTAGTGCCCTTTGAGTGCCTAGGACTGAAATGAAGCTTGGTGAGCATCCCACACAAACGAATGCTCCACATGCAGGTTTCACATGCCACCAACTCCACATTCACAGGCAACTTCAGCGCCACAGCCATTTTCAGATAGCCCTCAATGCAAAGGATCTAGACGCAAATATTGGTGTGAGAGCTAATTCAATCAAGGAAACACTGCATGTTGGTGAAGGGCATATTGAAGAAGGATCAGCCGAGTGGTTCTTGTGGGAGAACAACTCCATTTGGCTCACTAACTTCACACACCATCAGGCTTCCAAGCAGCTCTCAAGGAAACTCAGTTTTCACACTCTATGCTTAGTGCCCTTTGAGTGCATTATCTAGGAATGAACCTGGTAGAGCATCCCACACAAACGAATGCTCCACATGCGGGTTTCACATGCCACCAACTCCACATTCACAGGCAACTTCAGCGCCACAGCCGTTTTCAGATAGCCCTCAATGCAAAGGCTCTAGACGCAAATATTGGTGTGAGAGCTAATTCAATCAAGGAAACACTGCATGTTGGTGAAGGGCATATTGAAGAAGAATCAGCCGAGTGGTTCTTGTAGGAGAACAACTCCATTTGGCTCACTAACTTCACACACCATCAGGCTTCCAAGCAGCTCTCAAGGAAACTCAGTTTTCACACTCTATGCTTAGTGCCCTTTGAGTGCATTATCTAGGAATGAACCTGGTAGAGCATCCCACACAAACGAATGCTCCACATGCGGGTTTCACATGCCACCAACTCCACATTCACAGGCAACTTCAGCGCCACAGCCGTTTTCAGATAGCCCTCAATGCAAAGGCTCTAGACGCAAATATTGGTGTGAGAGCTAATTCAATCAAGGAAACACTGCATGTTCGTGAAGGGCATATTGAAGAAGGCTCAGCCGAGTGGTTCTTGTGGGAGAACAACTCCATTTGGCTCACTAACTTCACACACCATCAGGCTTCCAAGCAGCTCTCAAGGAAACTCAGTTTTCACACTCTATGCTTAGTGCCCTTTGAGTGCCTAGGACTGATATGAAGCTTGGTGAGCATCCCACACAAACGAATGCTCCACATGCGGGTTTCACATGCCACAAACTCCACATTCACAGGCAACTTCACAGCCACAGCCGTTTTCAGATAGCCCTCAATGCAAAGGCTCTAGACGCAAATATTGGTGTGAGAGCTAATTCAATCAAGGAAACACTGCATGTTGGTGAAGGGCATATTGAAGAAGAAGGATCAGCCGAGTGGTCCTTGTGGGAGAACAACTCCATTTGGCTCACTAACTTCACACACCATCAGGCTTCCAAGCAGCTCTCAAGGAAACTCAGTTTCCACACTCTATGCTTAGTGCACTTTGAGTGCATTATCTAGGAATGCACCTGGTAGAGCATCCCACACAAACGAATGCTCCACATGCGGGTTTCACTTGCCACCAACTCCACATTCACAGGCAACTTCAGCGCCACAGCCGTTTTCACATAGCCCTCAATGCAAAGGCTCTAGAAGCAAATATTGGTGTGAGAGCTAATTCAATCAAGGAAACACTGCATGTTGGTGAAGGGCATATTGAAGAAGAATCAGCCGAGTGGTTCTTGTGGGAGAACAACTCCATTTGGCTCACTAACTTCACACACCATCAGGCTTCCAAGCAGCTCTCCAGGAAACTCAGTTTTCACACTCTATGCTTAGTGCCCTTTGAGTGCCTAGGACTGAAATGAAGCTTGGTGAGCATCCCACACAAAAGAATGCTCCACATGCAGGTTTCACATGCCACCAACTCCACATTCACAGGCAACTTCAGCGCCACAGCCGTTTTCAGATAGCCCTCAATGCAAAGGCTCTAGACGCAAATATTGGTGTGAGAGCTAATTCAATCAAGGAAACACTGCATGTTGGTGAAGGGCATATTGAAGAAGGATCAGCTGAGTGGTTCTTGTGGGAGAACAACTCCATTTGGCTCACTAACTTCACACACCATCAGGCTTCCAAGCAGCTCTCAAGGAAACTCAGTTTTCACACTCTATGCTTAGTGCCCTTTGAGTGCATTATCTAGGAATGAACCTGGTAGAGCATCCCACACAAACGAATGCTCCACATGCGGGTTTCACATGCCACCAACTCCACATTCACAGGCAACTTCAGCGCCACAGCCGTTTTCAGATAGCCCTCAATGCAAAGGCTCTAGACGCAAATATTGGTGTGAGAGCTAATTCAATCAAGGAAACACTGCATGTTGGTGAAGGGCATATTGAAGAAGAATCAGCCGAGTGGTTCTTGTGGGAGAACAACTCCATTTGGCTCACTAACTTCACACACCATCAGGCTTCCAAGCAGCTCTCAAGGAAACTCATTTTTCACACTCTATGCTTAGTGCCCTTTGAGTGCATTATCTAGGAATGAACCTGGTAGAGCATCCCACACAAACGAATGCTCCACATGCGGGTTTCACATGCCACCAACTCCACATTCACAGGCAACTTCAGCGCCACAGCCGTTTTCAGATAGCCCTCAATGCAAAGGCTCTAGACGCAAATATTGGTGTGAGAGCTAATTCAATCAAGGAAACACTGCATGTTGGTGAAGGGCATATTGAAGAAGAAGGATCAGCCGAGTGGTTCTTGTGGGAGAACAACTCCATTTGGATCACTAACTTCACACACCATCAGGCTTCCAAGCAGCTCTCAAGGAAACTCAGTTTTCACACTCTATGCTTAGTGCCCTTTGAGTACATTATCTAGGAATGCACCTGGTAGAGCATCCCACACAAACGAATGCTCCACATGCGGGTTTCACATGCCACCAACTCCACATTGACAGGCAACTTCAGCGCCACAACCGTTTTCAGATAGCCCTCAATGCAAAGGCTCTAGACGCAAATATTGGTGTGAGAGCTAATTCAATCAAGGAAACACTGCATGTTGGTGAAGGGCATATTGAAGAAGAATCAGCCGAGTGGTTCTTGTGGGAGAACAACTCCATTTGGCTCACTAACTTCACACACCATCAGGCTTCCAAGCAGCTCTCCAGGAAACTCAGTTTTCACACTCTATGCTTAGTGCCCTTTGAGTGCCTAGGACTGAAATGAAGCTTGGTGAGCATCCCACACAAAAGAATGCTCCACATGCAGGTTTCACATGCCACCAACTCCACATTCACAGGCAACTTCAGCGCCACAGCCGTTTTCAGATAGCCCTCAATGCAAAGGCTCTAGACGCAAATATTGGTGTGAGAGCTAATTCAATCAAGGAAACACTGCATGTTGGTGAAGGGCATATTGAAGAAGGATCAGCTGAGTGGTTCTTGTGGGAGAACAACTCCATTTGGCTCACTAACTTCACACACCATCAGGCTTCCAAGCAGCTCTCAAGGAAACTCAGTTTTCACACTCTATGCTTAGTGCCCTTTGAGTGCATTATCTAGGAATGAACCTGGTAGAGCATCCCACACAAACGAATGCTCCACATGCGGGTTTCACATGCCACCAACTCCACATTCACAGGCAACTTCAGCGCCACAGCCGTTTTCAGATAGCCCTCAATGCAAAGGCTCTAGACGCAAATATTGGTGTGAGAGCTAATTCAATCAAGGAAACACTGCATGTTGGTGAAGGGCATATTGAAGAAGAATCAGCCGAGTGGTTCTTGTGGGAGAACAACTCCATTTGGCTCACTAACTTCACACACCATCAGGCTTCCAAGCAGCTCTCAAGGAAACTCAGTTTTCACACTCTATGCTTAGTGCCCTTTGAGTGCATTATCTAGGAATGAACCTGGTGAGCATCTGACACAAACGAATGCTCCACATGCGGGTTTCACATGCCACCAACTCCACATTCACAGGCAACTTCAGCGCCACAGCCGTTTTCAGATAGCCCTCAATGCAAAGGCTCTAGACGCAAATATTGGTGTGAGAGCTAATTCAATCAAGGAAACACTGCATGTTGGTGAAGGGCATATTGAAGAAGAAGGATCAGCCGAGTGGTTCTTGTGGGAGAACAACTCCATTTGGATCACTAACTTCACACACCATCAGGCTTCCAAGCAGCTCTCAAGGAAACTCAGTTTTCACACTCTATGCTTAGTGCCCTTTGAGTACATTATCTAGGAATGCACCTGGTAGAGCATCCCACACAAACGAATGCTCCACATGCGGGTTTCACATGCCACCAACTCCACATTGACAGGCAACTTCAGCGCCACAACCGTTTTCAGATAGCCCTCAATGCAAAGGCTCTAGACGCAAATATTGGTGTGAGAGCTAATTCAATCAAGGAAACACTGCATGTTGGTGAAGGGCATATTGAAGAAGGCTCAGCCGAGTGGTTCTTGTGGGAGAACAACTCCATTTGGCTCACTAACTTCACACACCATCAGGCTTCCAAGCAGCTCTCAAGGAAACTCAGTTTTCACACTCTATGCTTAGTGCCCTTTGAGTGCATTATCTAGGAATGAACCTGGTAGAGCATCCCACACAAAAGAATGCTCCACATGCGGGTTTCACTTGCCACCAACTCCACATTCACAGGCAACTTTAGCGCCACAGCCGTTTTCAGATAGCCCTCAATGCAAAGGCTCTAGACGCAAATATTGGTGTGAGAGCTAATTCAATCAAGGAAACACTGCATGTTGGTGAAGGGCATATTGAAGAAGGATCAGCTGAGTGGTTCTTGTGGGAGAACAACTCCATTTGGCTCACTAACTTCACACACCATCAGGCTTCCAAGCAGCTCTCAAGGAAACTCAGTTTTCACACTCTATGCTTAGTGCCCTTTGAGTGCCTAGGACTGAAATGAAGCTTGGTGAGCATCCCACACAAACGAATGCTCCACATGCGGGTTTCACATGCCACAAACTCCACACTCACAGGCAACTTCACAGCCACAGAAGTTTTCAGATAGCCCTCAATGCAAAGGCTCTAGACGCAAATATTGGTGTGAGAGCTAATTCAATCAAGGAAACACTGCATGTTGGTGAAGGGCATATTGAAGAAGAAGGATCAGCCGAGTGGTCCTTGTGGGAGAACAACTCCATTTGGCTCACTAACTTCACACACCATCAGGCTTCCAAGCAGCTCTCAAGGAAACTCAGTTTTCACACTCTATGCTTAGTGCACTTTGAGTGCATTATCTAGGAATGCACCTGGTAGAGCATCCCACACAAACGAATGCTCCACATGCGGGTTTCACATGCCACCAACTCCACATTCACAGGCAACTTCAGTGCCACAGCCGCTTTCAGATAGCCCTCAATGCAAAGGCTCTACACGCAAATATTGGTGTGAGAGCTAATTCAATCAAGGAAACACTGCATGTTGGTGAAGGGCATATTGAAGAAGAAGGATCAGCCCAGTGGTTCGTGTGGGAGAACAACTCCATTTGGCTCACTAACTTCACACACCATCAGGCTTCCAAGCAGCTCTCAAGGAAACTCAGTTTTCACATGCCACCAACTCCACATTCACAGGCAACTTCAGCGCCACAGCCGTTATCACATAGCCCTCAATGCAAAGGCTCTAGAAGCAAATATTGGTGTGAGAGCTAATTCAATCAAGGAAACACTGCATGTTGGTGAAGGGCATATTGAAGAAGAATCAGCTGAGTGGTTCTTGTGGGAGAACAACTCCATTTGGCTCACTAACTTCACACACCATCAGGCTTCCAAGCAGCTCTCTAGGAAACTCAGTTTTCACACTCTATGCTTAGTGCCCTTTGAGTGCCTAGGACTGAAATGAAGCTTGGTGAGCATCCCACACAAACGAATGCTCCACATGCAGGTTTCACATGCCACCAACTCCACATTCACAGGCAACTTCAGCGCCACAGCCATTTTCAGATAGCCCTCAATGCAAAGGCTCTAGACGCAAATATTGGTGTGAGAGCTAATTCAATCAAGGAAACACTGCATGTTGGTGAAGGGCATATTGAAGAAGGATCAGCTGAGTGGTTCTTGTGGGAGAACAACTCCATTTGGCTCACTAACTTCACACAGCATCAGGCTTCCAAGCAGCTCTCAAGGAAACTCAGTTTTCACACTCTATGCTTAGTGCCCTTTGAGTGCATTATCTAGGAATGAACCTGGTAGAGCATCCCACACAAACGAATGCTCCACATGCGGGTTTCACATGCCACCAACTCCACATTCACAGGCAACTTCAGCGCCACAGCCGTTTTCAGATAGCCCTCAATGCAAAGGCTCTAGACGCAAATATTGGTGTGAGAGCTAATTCAATCAAGGAAACACTGCATGTTGGTGAAGGGCATATTGAAGAAGAATCAGCCGAGTGGTTCTTGTGGGAGAACAACTCCATTTGGCTCACTAACTTCACACACCATCAGGCTTCCAAGCAGCTCTCAAGGAAACTCAGTTTTCACACTCTATGCTTAGTGCCCTTTCAGTGCATTATCTAGGAATGCACCTGGTAGAGCATCCCACACAAACGAATGCTCCACATGCGGGTTTCACATGCCACCAACTCCACATTGACAGGCAACTTCAGCGCCACAACCGTTTTCAGATAGCCCTCAATGCAAAGGCTCTAGACGCAAATATTGGTGTGAGAGCTAATTCAATCAAGGAAACACTGCATGTTGGTGAAGGGCATATTGAAGAAGGCTCAGCCGAGTGGTTCTTGTGGGAGAACAACTCCATTTGGCTCACTAACTTCACACACCATCAGGCTTCCAAGCAGCTCTCAAGGAAACTCAGTTTTCACACTCTATGCTTAGTGCCCTTTGAGTGCCTAGGGCTGATATGAAGCTTGGTGAGCATCCCACACAAACGAATGCTCCACATGCGTGTTTCACATGCCACCAACTCCACATTCACAGGCAACTTCACAGCCACAACCGCTTTCAGATAGCCCTCAATGCAATGGATCTAGACGCCAATATTGGTGTGAGAGCTAATTCAATCAAGGAAACACTGCATGTTGGTGAAGGGCATATTGAAGAAGGATCAGCCGAGTGGTTCTTGTGGAAGAACAACTCCATTTGGCTCACTAACTTCACACACCATCAGGCTTCCAAGCAGCTCTCAAGGAAACTCAGTTTTCACACTCTATGCTTAGTGCCCTTTGAGTGCCTAGGACTGAAATGAAGCTTGGTGAGCATCCCACACAAACGAATGCTCCACATGCGGGTTTCACATGCCACCAACTCCACATTCACAGGCAACTTCACAGCCACAGCCGTTTTCAGATAGCCCTCAATGCAAAGGCTCTAGACGCAAATATTGGTGTGAGAGCTAATTCAATCAAGGAAACAGTGCATGTTGGTGAAGGGCATATTGAAGAAGGCTCAGCCGAGTGGTTCTTGTGGGAGAACAACTCCATTTGGCTCACTAACTTCACACACCATCAGGCTTCCAAGCAGCTCTTCAGGAAACTCAGTTTTCACACGCTATGCTTAGTGCCCTTTGAGTGCATTATCTAGGAATGAACCTGGTAGAGCATCCCACACAAACGAATGCTCCACATGCGGGTTTCACATGCCACCAACTCCACATTCACAGGCAACTTCAGCGCCACAGCCGTTTTCAGATAGCCCTCAATGCAAAGGCTCTAGACACAAATATTGGTGTGAGAGCTAATTCAATCAAGGAAACACTGCATGTTGGTGAAGGGCATATTGAAGAAGAAGGATCAGCCGAGTGGTTCTTGTGGGAGAACAACTCCATTTGGCTCACTAACTTCACACACCATCAGGCTTCCAAGCAGCTCTCAAGGAAACTCAGTTTTCACACTCTATGCTTAGTGCCCTTTCAGTGCATTATCTAGGAATGCACCTGGTAGAGCATCCCACACAAACGAATGCTCCACATGCAGGTTTCACATGCCACCAACTCCACATTCACAGGCAACTTCAGCGCCACAGCCGTTTTCAGATAGCCCTCAATGCAAAGGCTCTAGACGCAAATATTGGTGTGAGAGCTAATTCAATCAAGGAAACACTGCATGTTGGTGAAGGGCATATTGAAGAAGGATCAGCTGAGTGGTTCTTGTGGGAGAACAACTCCATTTGGCTCACTAACTTCACACACCATCAGGCTTCCAAGCAGCTCTCAAGGAAACTCAGTTTTCACACTCTATGCTTAGTGCCCTTTGAGTGCATTATCTAGGAATGAACCTGGTAGAGCATCCCACACAAAAGAATGCTCCACATGCGGGTTTCACTTGCCACCAACTCCACATTCACAGGCAACTTCAGCGCCACAGCCGCTTTCAGATAGCCCTCAATGCAAAGGCTCTAGACGCAAATATTGGTGTGAGAGCTAATTCAATCAAGGAAACACTGCATGTGGGTGAAGGGCATATTGAAGAAGAAGGATCAGCCGAGTGGTTCTTGTGGGAGAACAACTCCATTTGGATCACTAACTTCACACACCATCAGGCTTCCAAGCAGCTCTCAAGGAAACTCAGTTTTCACACTCTATGCTTAGTGCCCTTTGAGTGCCTAGGACTGAAATGAAGCTTGGTGAGCATCCCACACAAACGAATGCTCCACATGCGGGTTTCACATGCCACCAACTCCACATTCACAGGCAACTTCAGCGCCACAGCCATTTTCAGATAGCCCTCAATGCAATGGCTCTAGACGCAAATATTGGTGTGAGAGCTAATTCAATCAAGGAAACACTGCATGTTGGTGAAGGGCATATTGAAGAAGAATCAGCCGAGTGGTTCTTGTGGGAGAACAACTCCATTTGGCTCACTAACTTCACACACCATCAGGCTTCCAAGCAGCTCTCAAGGAAACTCAGTTTTCACACTCTATGCTTAGTGCCCTTTGAGTGCATTATCTAGGAATGAACCTGGTAGAGCATCCCACACAAACGAATGCTCCACATGCGGGTTTAACATGCCACCAACTCCACATTCACAGGCAACTTCAGCGCCACAGCCGTTTTCAGATAGCCCTCAATGCAAAGGATCTAGACGCAAATATTGGTGTGAGAGCTAATTCAATCAAGGCAACACTGCATGTTGGTGAAGGGCATATTGAAGAAGAAGGATCAGCCGAGTGGTTCTTGTGGGAGAACAACTCCATTTGGCTCACTAACTTCACACACCATCAGGCTTCCAAGCAGCTCTCAAGGAAACTCAGTTTTCACACTCTATGCTTAGTGCCCTTTGAGTGCATTATCTAGGAATGCACCTGGTAGAGCATCCCACACAAACGAATGCTCCACATGCGGGTTTCACATGCCACCAACTCCACATTGACAGGCAACTTCAGCGCCACAGCCGTTTTCAGATAGCCCTCAATGCAAAGGCTCTAGACGCAAATATTGGTGTGAGAGCTAATTCAATCAAGGAAACACTGCATGTTGGTGAAGGGCATATTGAAGAAGGCTCAGCCGAGTGGTTCTTGTGGGAGAACA
The DNA here is from genome assembly GCF_030435755.1 of Ochotona princeps. Taxonomy (NCBI): domain Eukaryota; kingdom Metazoa; phylum Chordata; class Mammalia; order Lagomorpha; family Ochotonidae; genus Ochotona; species Ochotona princeps. The sequence goes on along the minus strand of NW_026696681.1, from coordinate 14,520 downwards.
ACTCCATTTGGCTCACTAACTTCACACACCATCAGGCTTCCAAGCAGCTCTCAAGGAAACTCAGTTTTCACACTCTATGCTTAGTGCCCTTTGAGTGCATTATCTAGGAATGAACCTGGTAGAGCATCCCACACAAAAGAATGCTCCACATGCGGGTTTCACTTGCCACCAACTCCACATTCACAGGCAACTTTAGCGCCACAGCCGTTTTCAGATAGCCCTCAATGCAAAGGCTCTAGACGCCAATATTGGTGTGAGAGCTAATTCAATCAAGGAAACACTGCATGTTGGTGAAGGGCATATTGAAGAAGGATCAGCTGAGTGGTTCTTGTGGGAGAACAACTCCATTTGGCTCACTAACTTCACACACCATCAGGCTTCCAAGCAGCTCTCAAGGAAACTCAGTTTTCACACTCTATGCTTAGTGCCCTTTGAGTGCCTAGGACTGATATGAAGCTTGGTGAGCATCCCACACAAACGAATGCTCCACATGCGGGTTTTACATGCCACAAACTCCACATTCACAGGCAACTTCACAGCCACAGCCGTTTTCAGATAGCCCTCAATGCAAAGGCTCTAGACGCAAATATTGGTGTGAGAGCTAATTTAATCAAGGAAACACTGCATGTTGGTGAAGGGCATATTGAAGAAGAAGGATCAGCCGAGTGGTCCTTGTGGGAGAACAACTCCATTTGGCTCACTAACTTCACACACCATCAGGCTTCCAAGCAGCTCTCAAGGAAACTCAGTTTTCACACTCTATGCTTAGTGCACTTTGAGTGCATTATCTAGGAATGCACCTGGTAGAGCATCCCACACAAACGAATGCTCCACATGCGGGTTTCACATGCCACCAACTCCACATTCACAGGCAACTTCAGCGCCACAGCCCTTTCACATAGCCCTCAATGCAAAGGCTCTAGAAGCAAATGTTGGTGTGAGAGCTAATTCAATCAAGGAAACACTGCATGTTGGTGAAGGGCATATTGAAGAAGAATCAGCCGAGTGGTTCTTGTGGGAGAACAACTCCATTTGGCTCACTAACTTCACACACCATCAGGCTTCCAAGCTGCTCTCCAGGAACCTCAGTTTTCACACTCTATGCTTAGTGCCCTTTGAGTGCCTAGGACTGAAATGAAGCTTGGTGAGCATCCCACATAAACGAATGCTCCACATGCAGGTTTCACATGCCACCAACTCCACATTCACAGGCAACTTCAACGCCACAGCCGTTTTCAGATAGCCCTCAATGCAAAGGCTCTAGACGCAAATATTGGTGTGAGAGCTAATTCAATCAAGGAAACACTGCATGTTGGTGAAGGGCATATTGAAGAAGGCTCAGCCGAGTGGTTCTTGTGGAAGAACAACTCCATTTGGCTCACTAACTTCACACACCATCAGGCTTCCAAGCAGCTCTCAAGGAAACTCAGTTTTCACACTCTATGCTTAGTGCCCTTTCAGTGCATTATCTAGGAATGCACCTGGTAGAGCATCCCACACAAACGAATGCTCCACATGCGGGTTTCACATGCCACCAACTCCACATTCACAGGCAACTTCAGCGCCACAGCCGTTTTCAGATAGCCCTCAATGCAAAGGCTCTAGACGCAAATATTGGTGTGAGAGCTAATTCAATCAAGGAAACACTGCATGTTGGTGAAGGGCATATTGAAGAAGAAGGATCAGCCGAGTGGTCCTTGTGGGAGAACAACTCCATTTGGCTCACTAACTTCACACACCATCAGGCTTCCAAGCAGCTCTCAAGGAAACTCAGTTTTCACACTCTATGCTTAGTGCCCTTTGAGTGCCTAGGACTGAAATGAAGCTGGTGTGTATCCCACACAAACGAATGCTCCACATGCTTGTTTCACATGCCACCAACTCCACATTCACAGGCAACTTCAGCGCCACAGCCATTTTCAAATAGCCCTCAATGCAAAGGCTCTAGACTCAAATATTGGTGTGAGAGCTAATTCAATAAAGGAAACACTGCATGTTGGTGAAGGGCATATTGAAGAAGGATCAGCTGAGTGGTTCTTGTGGGAGAACAACTCCATTTGGCTCACTAACTTCACACACCATCAGGCTTCCAAGCAGCTCTCAAGGAGACTCAGTTTTCACACTCTATGCTTAGTGCCCTTTGAGTGCCTAGGACTGATATGAAGCTTGGTGAGCATCCCACACAAACGAATGCTCCACATGCGGGTTTCACATGCCACAAACTCCACATTCACAGGCAACTTCAGCGTCACAGCCGTTTTCAGATAGCCCTCAATGCAAAGGCTCTAGACGCAAATATTGGTATGAGAGCTAATTCAATCAAGGAAACACTGCATGTTGGTGAAGGGCATATTGAAGAAGAAGGATCAGCCGAGTGGTCCTTGTGGGAGAACAACTCCATTTGAGTCACTAACTTCACACACCATCAGGCTTCCAAGCAGCTCTCAAGGAAACTCAGTTTTCACACTCTATGCTTAGTGCACTTTGAGTGCATTATCTAGGAATGCACCTGGTAGAGCATCCCACACAAACGAATGCTCCACATGCGGGTTTCACATGCCACCAACTCCACATTCACAGGCAACTTCAGCGCCACAGCCGTTTTCACATAGCCCTCAATGCAAAGGCTCTAGAAGCAAATATTGGTGTGAGAGCTAATTCAATCAAGGAAACACTGCATGTTGGTGAAGGGCATATTGAAGAAGAATCAGCCGAGTGGTTCTTGTGGGAGAACAACTCCATTTGGCTCACTAACTTCACACACCATCAGGCTTCCAAGCAGCTCTCCAGGAAACTCAGTTTTCACACTCTATGCTTAGTGCCCTTTGAGTGCCTAGGACTGAAATGAAGCTTGGTGAGCATCCCACATAAACGAATGCTCCACATGCAGGTTTCACATGCCACCAACTCCACATTCACAGGCAACTTCAACGCCACAGCCGTTTTCAGATAGCCCTCAATGCAAAGGCTCTAGACGCAAATATTGGTGTGAGAGCTAATTCAATCAAGGAAACACTGCATGTTGGTGAAGGGCATATTGAAGAAGGCTCAGCCGAGTGGTTCTTGTGGGAGAACAACTCCATTTGGCTCACTAACTTCACACACCATCAGGCTTCCAAGCAGCTCTCAAGGAAACTCAGTTCTCACACTCTATGCTTAGTGCCCTTTGAGTGCCTAGGGCTGATATGAAGCTTGGTGAGCATCCCACACAAACGAATGCTCCACATGCGTGTTTCACATGCCACCAACTCCACATTCACAGGCAACTTCACAGCCACAACCGCTTTCAGATAGCCCTCAATGCAATGGATCTAGACCTCAATATTGGTGTGAGAGCTAATTCAATCAAGGAAACACTGCATGTTGGTGAAGGGCATATTGAAGAAGGATCAGCCGAGTGGTTCTTGTGGAAGAACAACTCCATTTGGCTCACTAACTTCACACACCATCAGGCTTCCAAGCAGCTCTCAAGGAAACTCAGTTTTAACACTCTATGCTTAGTGCCCTTTGAGTGCCTAGCACTGAAATGAAGCTTGGTGTGTATCCCACGCAAACGAATGCTCCACATGCGGGTTTCACATGCCACCAACTCCACATTCACAGGCAACTTCAGCGCCACAGCCGTTTTCAGATAGCCCTCAATGCAAAGGCTCTAGACGCAAATATTGGTGTGAGAGCTAATTCAATCAAGGAAACACTGCATGTTGGTGAAGGGCATATTGAAGAAGAAGGATCAGCAGAGTGGTTCTTGTGGGAGAACAACTCCATTTGGATCACTAACTTCACACACCATCAGGCTTCCAAGCAGCTCTCAAGGAAACTCAGTTTTCACACTCTATGCTTAGTGCACTTTGAGTGCATTATCTAGGAATGCACCTGGTAGAGCATCCCACACAAACGAATGCTCCACATGCGGGTTTCACATGCCACCAACTCCACATTCACAGGCAACTTCAGCGCCACAGCCGTTTTCAGATAGCCCTCAATGCAAAGGCTCTAGACGCAAATATTGGTGTGAGAGCTAATTCAATCAAGGAAACACTGCATGTTGGTGAAGGGCATATTGAAGAAGAAGGATCAGCCGAGTGGTCCTTGTGGGAGAACAACTCCATTTGGCTCACTAACTTCACACACCATCAGGCTTCCAAGCAGCTCTCAAGGAAACTCAGTTTTCACACTCTATGCTTAGTGCCCTTTGAGTGCCTAGGACTGAAATGAAGCTGGTGTGTATCCCACACAAACGAATGCTCCACATGCTTGTTTCACATGCCACCAACTCCACATTCACAGGCAACTTCAGCGCCACAGCCATTTTCAAATAGCCCTCAATGCAAAGGCTCTAGACTCAAATATTGGTGTGAGAGCTAATTCAATAAAGGAAACACTGCATGTTGGTGAAGGGCATATTGAAGAAGGATCAGCTGAGTGGTTCTTGTGGGAGAACAACTCCATTTGGCTCACTAACTTCACACACCATCAGGCTTCCAAGCAGCTCTCAAGGAGACTCAGTTTTCACACTCTATGCTTAGTGCCCTTTGAGTGCCTAGGACTGATATGAAGCTTGGTGAGCATCCCACACAAACGAATGCTCCACATGCGGGTTTCACATGCCACAAACTCCACATTCACAGGCAACTTCAGCGTCACAGCCGTTTTCAGATAGCCCTCAATGCAAAGGCTCTAGACGCAAATATTGGTATGAGAGCTAATTCAATCAAGGAAACACTGCATGTTGGTGAAGGGCATATTGAAGAAGAAGGATCAGCCGAGTGGTCCTTGTGGGAGAACAACTCCATTTGAGTCACTAACTTCACACACCATCAGGCTTCCAAGCAGCTCTCAAGGAAACTCAGTTTTCACACTCTATGCTTAGTGCACTTTGAGTGCATTATCTAGGAATGCACCTGGTAGAGCATCCCACACAAACGAATGCTCCACATGCGGGTTTCACATGCCACCAACTCCACATTCACAGGCAACTTCAGCGCCACAGCCGTTTTCACATAGCCCTCAATGCAAAGGCTCTAGAAGCAAATATTGGTGTGAGAGCTAATTCAATCAAGGAAACACTGCATGTTGGTGAAGGGCATATTGAAGAAGAATCAGCCGAGTGGTTCTTGTGGGAGAACAACTCCATTTGGCTCACTAACTTCACACACCATCAGGCTTCCAAGCAGCTCTACAGGAAACTCAGTTTTCACACTCTATGCTTAGTGCCCTTTGAGTGCCTAGGACTGAAATGAAGCTTGGTGAGCATCCCACATAAACGAATGCTCCACATGCAGGTTTCACATGCCACCAACTCCACATTCACAGGCAACTTCAACGCCACAGCCGTTTTCAGATAGCCCTCAATGCAAAGGCTCTAGACGCAAATATTGGTGTGAGAGCTAATTCAATCAAGGAAACACTGCATGTTGGTGAAGGGCATATTGAAGAAGGCTCAGCCGAGTGGTTCTTGTGGGAGAACAACTCCATTTGGCTCACTAACTTCACACACCATCAGGCTTCCAAGCAGCTCTCAAGGAAACTCAGTTCTCACACTCTATGCTTAGTGCCCTTTGAGTGCCTAGGGCTGATATGAAGCTTGGTGAGCATCCCACACAAACGAATGCTCCACATGCGTGTTTCACATGCCACCAACTCCACATTCACAGGCAACTTCACAGCCACAACCGCTTTCAGATAGCCCTCAATGCAATGGATCTAGACCTCAATATTGGTGTGAGAGCTAATTCAATCAAGGAAACACTGCATGTTGGTGAAGGGCATATTGAAGAAGGATCAGCCGAGTGGTTCTTGTGGAAGAACAACTCCATTTGGCTCACTAACTTCACACACCATCAGGCTTCCAAGCAGCTCTCAAGGAAACTCAGTTTTAACACTCTATGCTTAGTGCCCTTTGAGTGCCTAGCACTGAAATGAAGCTTGGTGTGTATCCCACGCAAACGAATGCTCCACATGCGGGTTTCACATGCCACCAACTCCACATTCACAGGCAACTTCAGCGCCACAGCCGTTTTCAGATAGCCCTCAATGCAAAGGCTCTAGACGCAAATATTGGTGTGAGAGCTAATTCAATCAAGGAAACACTGCATGTTGGTGAAGGGCATATTGAAGAAGAAGGATCAGCAGAGTGGTTCTTGTGGGAGAACAACTCCATTTGGATCACTAACTTCACACACCATCAGGCTTCCAAGCAGCTCTCAAGGAAACTCAGTTTTCACACTCTATGCTTAGTGCCCTTTGAGTGCATTATCTAGGAATGCACCTGGTAGAGCATCCCACACAAACGAATGCTCCACATGCGGGTTTCACATGCCACCAACTCCACATTCACAGGCAACTTCAGCGCCACAGCCGTTTTCAGATAGCCCTCAATGCAAAGGCTCTAGACGCAAATATTGGTGTGAGAGCTAATTCAATCAAGGAAACACTGCATGTTGGTGAAGGGCATATTGAAGAAGGATCAGCTGAGTGGTTCTTGTGGGAGAACAACTCCATTTGGCTCACTAACTTCACACACCATCAGGCTTCCAAGCAGCTCTCAAGGAAACTCAGTTTTCACACTTTTTGCTTAGTGCACTTTGAGTGCCTAGGACTGATATGAAGCTTGGTGAGCATCCCACACAAACGAATGCTCCACATGCGGGTTTCACATGCCACCAACTCCACATTCACAGGCAACTTCAGCGCCACAGCCGTTTTCAGATAGCCCTCAATGCAAAGGCTCTAGACGCAAATATTGGTGTGAGAGCTAATTCAATCAAGGAAACACTGCATGTTGGTGAAGGGCATATTGAAGAAGGATCTGCCGAGTGGTTCTTGTGGGAGAACAACTCCATTTGGCTCACTAACTTCACACACCATCAGGCTTCCAAGCAGCTCTCAAGGAAACTCAGTTTTCACACTCTATGATTATTGCCTTTTGAGTGCATTATCTAGGAATGAACCAGGTAGAGCATCCCACACAAAAGAATGCTCCACATGCGGGTTTCACATGCCACCAACTCCACATTCACATTCAACTTCAGCGCCACAGCCGTTTTCAGATAGCCCTCAATGCAAAGGCTCTAGACGCAAATATTGGTGTGAGAGCTAATTCAATCAAGGAAACACTGCATGTTGGTGAAGGGCATATTGAAGAAGAAGGATCAGCGGAGTGGTCCTTGTGGGAGAACAACTCCATTTGGCTCACTAACTTCACACACCATCAGGCTTCCAAGCAGCTCTCAAGGAAACTCAGTTTTCACACTCTATGCTTAGTGCCCTTTGAGTGCCTAGGACTGAAATGAAGCTGGTGTGTATCCCACACAAACGAATGCTCCACATGCTTGTTTCACATGCCACCAACTCCACATTCACAGGCAACTTCAGCGCCACAGCCGTTTTCAAATAGCCCTCAATGCAAAGGCTCTAGACTCAAATATTGGTGTGAGAGCTAATTCAATCAAGGAAACACTGCATGTTGGTGAAGGGCATATTGAAGAAGGATCTGCCGAGTGGTTCTTTTGGGAGAACAACTCCATTTGGCTCACTAACTTCACACACCATCAGGCTTCCAAGCAGCTCTCAAGGAAACTCAGTTTTCACACTCTATGCTTAGTGCCCTTTGAGTGCATTATCTAGGAATGAACTTGGAAGAGCATCCCACACAAACGAATGCTCCACATGCGGGTTTCACATGCCACCAACTCCACATTCACAGGCAACTTCAGCGCCACAGCCGTTTTCAGATAGCCCTCAATGCAAAGGCTCTAGACGCAAATATTGGTGTGAGAGCTAATTCAATCAAGGAAACACTGCATGTTGGTGAAGGGCATATTGAAGAAGAAGGATCAGCAGAGTGGTTCTTGTGGGAGAACAACTCCATTTGGATCACTAACTTCACACACCATCAGGCTTCCAAGCAGCTCTCAAGGAAACTCAGTTTTCACACTCTATGCTTAGTGCCCTTTCAGTGCATTATCTAGGAATTAGCCTGGTAGAGCATCCCACACAAACGAATGCTCCACATGCGGGTTTCACATGCCACCAACTCCACATTCACAGGCAAATTCAGCGCCACAGCCATTTTCAGATAGCCCTCAATGCAAAGGCTCTAGACGCAAATATTGGTGTGAGAGCTAATTCAATCAAGGAAACACTGCATGTTGGTGAAGGGCATATTGAAGAAGGATCAGCTGAGTGGTTCTTGTGGGAGAACAACTCCATTTGGCTCACTAACTTCACACACCATCAGGCTTCCAAGCAGCTCTCAAGGAAACTCAGTTTTCACACTCTATGCTTAGTGCCCTTGAGTGCATTATCTAAAAATGAACCTAGTAGAGCATCCCACACAAAAGAATGCTCCACATGCGGGTTTCACATGCCACCAACTCCACATTCACAGGCAACTTCAGCGCCACAGCCGTTTTCAGATAGCCCTCAATGCAAAGGCTCTAGACGCAAATATTGGTGTGAGAGCTAATTCAATCAAGGAAACAGTGCATGTTGGTGAAGGGCATATTGAAGAAGAATCAGCCGAGTGGTTCTTGTGGGAGAACAACTCCATTTGGCTCACTAACTTCACACACCATCAGGCTTCCAAGCAGCTCTCAAGGAAACTCAGTTTTCACACTCTATGCTTAGTGCCCTTGAGTGCATTATCTAAAAATGAACCTAGTAGAGCATCCCACACAAAAGAATGCTCCACATGCGGGTTTCACATGCCACCAACTCCACATTCACAGGCAACTTCAGCGCCACAGCCGTTTTCAGATAGCCCTCAATGCAAAGGCTCTAGACGCAAATATTGGTGTGAGAGCTAATTCAATCAAGGAAACACTGCATGTTGGTGAAGGGCATGTTGAAGAAGAAGGATCAGCAGAGTGGTTCTTGTGGGAGAACAACTCCATTTGGAACACTAACTTCACACACCATCAGGCTTCCAAGCAGCTCTCAAGGAAACTCAGTTTTCACACTCTATGCTTAGTGCCCTTTCAGTGCATTATCTAGGAATTAGCCTGGTAGAGCATCCCACACAAACGAATGCTCCACATGCGGGTTTCACATGCCACCAACTCCACATTCACAGGCAACTTCAGTGCCACAGCCATTTTCAGATAGCCCTCAATGCAAAGGCTCTAGACGCAAATATTGGTGTGAGAGCTAATTCAATCAAGGAAACACTGCATGTTGGTGAAGGGCATATTGAAGAAGGATCAGCTGAGTGGTTCTTGTGGGAGAACAACTCCATTTGGCTCACTAACTTCACACACCATCAGGCTTCCAAGCAGCTCTCAAGGAAACTCAGTTTTCACACTCTATGCTTAGTGCCCTTTGAGTGCATTATCTAGGAATGAACCTCGTAGAGCATCCCACACAAACAAATGCTCCACATGCGGGTTTCACATGCCACCAACTCCACATTCACAGGCAACTTCAGCGCCACAGGTGTGTTCAGATAGCCCTCAATGCAAATATTGGTGTGAGAGCTAATTCAATCAAGGAAACACTGCATGTTGGTGAAGGGCATATTGAAGAAGACGGATCAGCCTAGTGGTTCTTGTGGGAGAACAACTCCATTTGGCTCACTAACTTCACACACCATCAGGCTTCCACGCAGCTCTCAAGGAAACTCAGTTTTCACACTCTATGCTTAGTGCCCTTTGAGTGCCTAGGACTGAAATGAAGCTTGGTGAGCATCCCACACAAACGAATGCTCCACATGCGGGTTTCACATGCCACCAACTCCACATTCACAGGCAACTTCACAGCCACAACCGCTTTCAGATAGCCCTCAATGCAATGGATCTAGACGCCAATATTGGTGTGAGAGCTAATTCAATCAAGGAAACACTGCATGTTGGTGAAGGGCATATTGAAGAAGAATCAGCCGAGTGGTTCTTGTGGGAGAACAACTCCATTTGGCTCACTAACTTCACACACCATCAGGCTTCCAAGCAGCTCTCAAGGAAACTCAGTTTTCACACTGTATGCTTAGTGCCCTTTGAGTGCCTAGGACTGAAATGAAGCTTGGTGTGTATCCCACACAAACGAATGCTCCACATGCGGGTTTCACATGCCACCAACTCCACATTCACAGGCAACTTCAGCGCCACAGCCATTTTCAGATAGCCCTCAATGCAAAGGCTCTAGATGCAAATATTGGTGTGAGAGCTAATTCAATCAAGGAAACACTGCATGTTGGTGAAGGGCATATTGAAGAAGGATCTGCCGAGTGGTTCTTGTGGGAGAACAACTCCATTTGGCTCACTAACTTCACACACCATCAGGCTTCCAAGCAGCTCTCAAGGAAACTCAGTTTTCACACTCTATGCTTAGTGCCCTTTGAGTGCATTATCTAGGAATGAACCTGGTAGAGCATCCCACACAAAAGAATGCTCCACATGCGGGTTTCACATGCCACCAACTCCACATTCACAGGCAACTTCAGCGCCACAGCAGTTTTCAGATAGCCCTCAATGCAAAGGCTCTAGACGCAAATATTGGTGTGAGAGCTAATTCAATCAAGGAAACAGCGCATGTTGGTGAAGGGCATATTGAAGAAGGATCAGCCGAGTGGTTCTTGTGGGAGAACAACTCCATTTGGCTCACTAACTTCACACACCATCAGGCTTCCATGCAGCTCTCAAGGAAACTCAGTTTTCACACTCTATGCTTAGTGCCCTTTGAGTGCATTATCTAGGAATGAACCTAGTAGAGTATCCCACACAAACGAATGCTCCACATGCGGGTTTCACATGCCACAAACTCCACATTCACAGGCAACTTCAGCGCCACAGCCGTTTTCAGATAGCCCTCAATGCAAAGGCTCTAGACGCAAATATTGGTGTGAGAGCTATTTCAATCAAGGAAACACTGCATGTTGGTGAAGGGCATATTGAAGAAGAAGGATCAGCAGAGTGGTTCTTGTGGGAGAACAACTCCATTTGGATCACTAACTTCACACACCATCAGGCTTCCAAGAAGCTCTCAAGGAAACTCAGTTTTCACACTCTATGCTTAGTGCCCTTTGAGTGCATTATCTAGGAATGCACCTGGTAGAGCATCCCACACAAACGAATGCTCCACATGCGGGTTTTACATGCCACCAACTCCACATTCACAGGCAAATTCAGCGCCACAGCCATTTTCAGATAGCCCTCAATGCAAAGGCTCTAGATGCAAATATTGGTGTGAGAGCTAATTCAATCAAGGAAACACTGCATGTTGGTGAAGGGCATATTGAAGAAGGATCAGCCGAGTGGTTCTTGTGGGAGAACAACTCCATCTGGGTCACTAACTTCACACACCATCAGGCTTCCAAGCAGCTCTCAAGGAAACTCAGTTTTCACACTCTATGCTTAGTACCCTTTGAGTGCCTAGGACTGAAATGAAGCTTCTGAGCATCCCACACAAACGAATGCTCCACATGCGGGTTTCACATGCCACCAACTCCACATTCACAGGCAACTTTAGCGCCACAGCCGTTTTCAGATAGCCCTCAATGCAAATATTGGTGTGAGAGCTAATTCAATCAAGGAAACACTGCATGTTGGTGAAGGGCATATTGAAGAAGGATCAGCCTAGTGGTTCTTGTGGGAGAACAACTCCATCTGGCTCACTAACTTCACACACCATCAGTCTTCCACGCAGCTCTCAAGGAACCTCAGTTTTCACACTCTATGCTTAGTGCCCTTTGAGTGCCTAGGACTGAAATGAAGCTTGGTGAGCATCCCACACAAACGAATGCTCCACATGCGGGTTTCACATGCCACCAACTCCACATTCACAGGCAACTTCAGCGCCACAGCCGTTTTCAGATAGCCCTCAATGCAAAGGATCTAGACGCAAATATTGGTGTGAGAGCTAATTCAATCAAGGAAACACTGCATGTTGGTGAAGGGCATATTGAAGAAGAAGGATCAGCAGAGTGGTTCTTGTGGGAGAACAACTCCATTTGGATCACTAACTTCACACACCATCAGGCTTCCAAGCAGCTCTCAAGGAAACTCAGTTTTCACACTCTATGCTTAGTGCCCTTTCAGTGCATTATCTAGGAATTAGCCTGGTAGAGCATCCCACACAAACGAATGCTCCACATGCGGGTTTCACATGCCACCAACTCCACATTCACAGGCAACTTCAGCGCCACAGGTGTGTTCAGATAGCCCTCAATGCAAATATTGGTGTGAGAGCTAATTCAATCAAGGAAACACTGCATGTTGGTGAAGGGCATATTGAAGAAGAAGGATCAGCCTAGTGGTTCTTGTGGGAGAACAACTCCATTTGGCTCACTAACTTCACACACCATCAGGCTTCCACGCAGCTCTCAAGGAAACTCAGTTTTCACACTCTATGCTTAGTGCCCTTTGAGTGCCTAGGACTGAAATGAAGCTTGGTGAGCATCCCACACAAACGAATGCTCCACATGCGGGGTTCACATGCCACCAACTCCACATTCACAGGCAACTTCACAGCCACAACCGCTTTCAGATAGCCCTCAATGCAATGGATCTAGACGCCAATATTGGTGTGAGAGCTAATTCAATCAAGGAAACACTGCATGTTGGTGAAGGGCATATTGAAGAAGAATCAGCCGAGTGGTTCTTGTGGGAGAACAACTCCATTTGGCTCACTAACTTCACACACCATCAGGCTTCCAAGCAGCTCTCAAGGAAACTCAGTTTTCACACTCTATGCTTAGTGCCCTTTGAGTGCCTAGGACTGAAATGAAGCTTGGTGTGTATCCCACACAAACGAATGCTCCACATGCGGGTTTCACATGCCACCAACTCCACATTCACAGGCAAATTCAGCGCCACAGCCATTTTCAGATAGCCCTCAATGCAACGGCTCTAGATGCAAATATTGGTGTGAGAGCTAATTCAATCAAGGAAACACTGCATGTTGGTGAAGGGCATATTGAAGAAGGATCTGCCGAGTGGTTCTTGTGGGAGAACAACTCCATTTGGCTCACTAACTTCACACACCATCAGGCTTCCAAGCAGCTCTCAAGGAAACTCAGTTTTCACACTCTATGCTTAGTGCCCTTTGAGTGCATTATCTAGGAATGAACCTGGTAGAGCATCCCACACAAACGAATGCTCCACATGCGGGTTTCACATGCCACCAACTCCACATTCACAGGCAACTTCAGCGCCACAGCCGTTTTCAGATAGCCCTCAATGCAAAGGCTCTAGACGCAAATATTGGTGTGAGAGCTAATTCAATCAAGGAAACAGCGCATGTTGGTGAAGGGCATATTGAAGAAGGATCAGCCGAGTGGTTCTTGTGGGAGAACAACTCCATTTGGCTCACTAACTTCACACACCATCAGGCTTCCATGCAGCTCTCAAGGAAACTCAGTTTTCACACTCTATGCTTAGTGCCCTTTGAATGCATTATCTAGGAATGAACCTAGTAGAGCATCCCACACAAACGAATGCTCCACATGCGGGTTTCACATGCCACAAACTCCACATTCACAGGCAACTTCAGCGCCACAGCCGTTTTCAGATAGCCCTCAATGCAAAGGCTCTAGACGCAAATATTGGTGTGAGAGCTAATTCAATCAAGGAAACACTGCATGTTGGTGAAGGGCATATTGAACAAGAAGGATCAGCAGAGTGGTTCTTGTGGGAGAACAACTCCATTTGGATCACTAACTTCACACACCATCAGGCTTCCAAGAAGCTCTCAAGGAAACTCAGTTTTCACACTCTATGCTTAGTGCCCTTTGAGTGCATTATCTAGGAATGCACCTGGTAGAGCATCCCACACAAACGAATGCTCCACATGCGGGTTTAACATGCCACCAACTCCACATTCACAGGCAAATTCAGCGCCACAGCCATTTTCAGATAGCCCTCAATGCAAAGGCTCTAGATGCAAATATTGGTGTGAGAGCTAATTCAATCAAGGAAACACTGCATGTTGGTGAAGGGCATATTGAAGAAGGATCAGCCGAGTGGTTCTTGTGGGAGAACAACTCCATCTGGCTCACTAACTTCACACACCATCAGGCTTCCAAGCAGCTCTCAAGGAAACTCAGTTTTCACACTCTATGCTTAGTACCCTTTGAGTGCCTAGGACTGAAATGAAGCTTGGTGAGCATCCCACACAAACGAATGCTCCACATGCGGGTTTCACATGCCACCAACTCCACATTCACAGACAACTTTAGCGCCACAGCCGTTTTCAGATAGCCCTCAATGCAAATATTGGTGTGAGAGCTAATTCAATCAAGGAAACACTGCATGTTGGTGAAGGGCATATTGAAGAAGAAGGATCAGCAGAGTGGTTCTTGTGGGAGAACAACTCCATTTGGCTCACTAACTTCACACACCATCAGGCTTCCAAGCAGCTCTCAAGGAAACTCAGTTTTCACACTCTATGCTTAGTGCCCTTTGAGTGCCTAGGACTGAAATGAAGCTTGGTGAGCATCCCACACAAACGAATGCTCCACATGCGGGTTTCACATGCCACCAACTCCACATTCACAGGCAACTTCAGTGCCACAGCCGTTTTCACATA
>NW_026696680.1:0-39377 GCF_030435755.1 Ochotona princeps | reverse complement strand
AACTCAGTTTTCACACTCTGTGCTTAGTGCCCTTTGAGTGCATTATCTAGGAATGAACCTGGTAGAGCATCCCACACAAACGAATGCTCCACATGCGGGTTTCACATGCCACCAACTCCACATTCACAGGCAACTTCAGCGCCACAGCCATTTTCAGATAGCCCTCAATGCAAAGGCTCTAGACGCAAATATTGGTGTGAGAGCTAATTCAATCAAGGAAACACTGCATGTTGGTGAAGGGCATATTGAAGAAGGATCAGCCGAGTGGTTCTTGTGGGAGAACAACTCCATTTGGCTCACTAACTTCACACACCATCAGGCTTCCAAGCAGCTCTCAAGGAAACTCAGTTTTCACACTCTATGCTTAGTGCCCTTTGAGTGCATTATCTAGGAATGAACCTGGTAGAGCATCCCACACAAACGAATGCTCCACATGCGGGTTTCACATGCCACCAACTCCACATTCACAGGCAACTTCAGCGCCACAGCCGTTTTCAGATAGCCCTCAATGCAAAGGCTCTAGACACAAATATTGGTGTGAGAGCTAATTCAATCAAGGAAACACTGCATGTTGCTGAAGGGCATATTGAAGAAGGATCAGCCGAGTGGTTCCTGTGGGAGAACAACTCCATTTGGCTCACTAACTTCACACACCATCAGGCTTCCAAGCAGCTCTCAAGGAAACTCAGTTTTCACACTCTATGCTTAGTGCCCTTTGAGTGCCTAGGACTGAAATGAAGCTTGGTGAGCATCCCACACAAACGAATGCTCCACATGCGGGTTTCACATGCCACCAACTCCACATTCACAGGCAACTTCAGCGCCACAGCCGTTTTCAGATAGCCCTCAATGCAAAGTCTCAAGACGCAAATATTGGTGTGAGAGCTAATACAATCAAGGAAACACTGCATGTTGCTGAAGGGCATATTGAAGAAGGATCAGCCGAGTGGTTCTTGTAGGAGAACAACTCCATTTGGCTCACTAACTTCACACACCATCAGGCTTCAAGCAGCTCTCAAGGAAACTCAGTTTTCACACTCTAGGCTTAGTGCCCTTTGAGTGCCTAGGACTGAAATGAAGCTTGGTGAGCATCCCACACAAACGAATGCTCCACATGCGGGTTTCACATGCCACCAACTCCACATTCACAGGCAACTTCAGTGGCACAGCCATTTTCAGATAGCCCTCAATGCAAAGGCTCTAGACGCAAATATTGGTGTGAGAGCTAATTCAATCAAGGAAACACTGCATGTTGGTGAAGGGCATATTGAAGAAGGATCAGCCGAGTGGTTCCTGTGGGAGAACAACTCCATTTGGCTCACTAACTTCACACACCATCAGGCTTCCAAGCAGCTCTCAAGGAAACTCAGTTTTCACACTCTATGCTTACTGCCCTTTGAGTGCATTAGCTAGGAATGAACCTGGTAGAGCATCCCACACAAACGAATGCTCCACATGCGGGTTTCACATGCCACCAACTCCACATTCACAGGCAACTTCAGCGCCACAGCCGTTTTCAGATAGCCCTCAATGCAAAGGCTCTAGACGCAAATATTTGTGTGAGAGCTAATTCAATCAAGGGAAACACTGCATGTTGGTGAAGGGCATATTGAAGAAGGATCAGCTGAGTGGTTCTTGTGGGAGAACAACTCCATTTGGCTCACTAACTTCACACACCATCAGGCTTCCAAGCAGCTCTCAAGGAAACTCAGTTTTCACACTCTATGCTTACTGCCCTTTGAGTGCATTAGCTAGGAATGAATCTAGTAGAGCATCCCATACAAACGAATGCTCCACATGCGGGTTTCACATGCCACCAACTCCACATTCACAGGCAACTTCAGTGGCACAGCCATTTTCAGATAGCCCTCAATGCAAAGGCTCTAGACGCAAATATTGGTGTGAGAGCTAATTCAATCAAGGAAACACTGCATGTTGGTGAAGGGCATATTGAAGAAGGATCAGCCGAGTGGTTCTTGTGGGAGAACAACTCCATTTGGCTCACTAACTTCACACACCATCAGGCTTCCAAGCAGCTCTCAAGGAAACTCAGTTTTCACACTCTAGGCTTAGTGCCCTTTGTGTGCATTATCTAGGAATGAATCTAGTAGAGCATCCCACACAAACGAATGCTCCACATGCGGGTTTCACATGCCACCAACTCCACATTCACAGGCAACTTCAGCGCCACAGCCGTTTTCAGATAGCCCTCAATGCAAAGGCTCTAGACACAAATATTGGTGTGAGAGCTAATTCAATCAAGGAAACACTGCATGTTGGTGAAGGGCATATTGAAGAAGGATCAGCCGAGTGGTTCCTGTGGGAGAACAACTCCATTTGGCTCACTAACTTCACACACCATCAGGCTTCCAAGCAGCTCTCAAGGAAACTCAGTTTTGCACACTCTATGCTTAGTGCCCTTTGTGTGCATTATCTAGGAATGAACCTGATAGAGCATCCCACACAAAAGAATGCTCCACATGCGGGTTTCACATGCCACCAACTCCACATTCACAGGCAACTTCAGCGCCACAGCCGTTTTCAGATAGCCCTCAATGCAAAGGCTCTAGACGCAAATATTGGTGTGAGAGCTAATTCAATCAAGGAAACACTGCATGTTGGTGAAGGGCATATTGAAGAAGGATCAGCCGAGTGGTTGTTGTGGGAGAACAACTCCATTTGGCTCACTAACTTCACACACCATCAGGCTTCCAAGCAGCTCTCAAGGAAACTCAGTTTTCACACTCTATGCTTAGTGCCCTTTGAGTGCCTAGGACTGAAATGAGGGCTTGGTGAGCATCCCACACAAACGAATGCTCCACATGCGGGGTTTCACATGCACCAACTCCACATTCACAGGCAACTTCAGCGCCACAGCCGTTTTCAGATAGCCCTCAATGCAAAGGCTCTAGACGCAAATATTGGTGTGAGAGCTAATTCAATCAAGGAAACACTGCATGTTGCTGAAGGGCATATTGAAGAAGGATCAGCCGAGTGGTTCTTGTGGGAGAACAACTCCATTTGGCTCACTAACTTCACACACCATCAGGCTTCCAAGCAGCTCTCAAGGAAACTCAGTTTTCACACTCTATGCTTAGTGCCCTTTGAGTGCATTATCTAGGAATGAACCTGGTAGAGCATCCCACACAAACGAATGCTCCACATGCGGGTTTCACATGCCACCAACTCCACATTCACAGGCAACTTCAGCGCCACAGCCGTTTTCAGATAGCCCTCAATGCAAAGGCTCTAGACGCAAATATTGGTGTGAGAGCTAATTCAATCAAGGAAACACTGCATGTTGGTGAAGGGCATATTGAAGAAGGATCAGCCGAGTGGTTCTTGTGGGAGAACAACTCCATTTGGCTCACTAACTTCACACACCATCAGGCTTCCAAGCAGCTCTCAAGGAAACTCAGTTTTCACACTCTATGCTTAGTGCCCTTTGTGTGCATTATCTAGGAATGAATCTAGTAGAGCATCCCACACAAACGAATGCTCCACATGCGGGTTTTCACATGCCACCAACTCCACATTCACAGGCAACTTCAGCGCCACAGCCGTTTTCAGATAGCCCTCAATGCAAAGGCTCTAGACACAAATATTGGTGTGAGAGCTAATTCAATCAAGGAAACACTGCATGTTGCTGAAGGGCATATTGAAGAAGGATCAGCCGAGTGGTTCTTGTGGGAGAACAACTCCATTTGGCTCACTAACTTCACACACCATCAGGCTTCCAAGCAGCTCTCAAGGAAACTCAGTTTTCACACTCTATGCTTAGTGCCCTTTGAGTGCCTAGGACTGAAATGAAGCTTGGTGAGCATCCCACACAAACGAATGCTCCACATGCGGGTTTCACATGCCACCAACTCCACATTCACAGGCAACTTCAGCGCCACAGCCGTTTTCAGATAGCCCTCAATGCAAAGGCTCTAGACGCAAATATTGGTGTGAGAGCTAATTCAATCAAGCAAACACTGCATGTTGCTGAAGGGCATATTGAAGAAGGATCAGCCGAGTGGTTCTTGTGGGAGAACAACTCCATTTGGCTCACTAACTTCACACACCATCAGGCTTCCAAGCAGCTCTCAAGGAAACTCAGTTTTCACACTCTATGCTTAGTGCCCTTTGAGTGCCTAGGACTGAAATGAAGCTTGGTGAGCATCCCACACAAACGAATGCTCCACATGCGGGTTTCACATGCCACCAACTCCACATTCACAGGCAACTTCAGCGCCACAGCCATTTTCAGATAGCCCTCAATGCAAAGGCTCTAGAAGCAAATATTGGTGTGAGAGCTAATTCAATCAAGGAAACACTGCATGTTGCTGAAGGGCATATTGAAGAAGGATCAGCCGAGTGGTTCTTGTGGGAGAACAACTCCATTTGGCTCACTAACTTCACACACCATCAGGCTTCCAAGCAGCTCTCAAGGAAACTCAGTTTTCACACTCTAGGCTTAGTGCCCTTTGAGTGCCTAGGACTGAAATGAAGCTTGGTGAGCATCCCACACAAACGAATGCTCCACATGCGGGTTTCGCATGCCACCAACTCCACATTCACAGGCAACTTCAGCCCCACAGCCATTTTCAGATAGCCCTCAATGCAAAGGCTCTAGACGCAAATATTGGTGTGAGAGCTAATTCAATCAAGGAAACAATGCATGTTGCTGAAGGGCATATTGAAGAAGGATCAGCCGAGTGGTTCTTGTAGGAGAACAACTCCATTTGCCTCACTAACTTCACACACCATCAGGCTTCCAAGCAGCTCTCAAGGAAACTCAGTTTTCACACTCTGTGCTTAGTGCCCTTTGAGTGCATTATCTAGGAATGAACCTGGTAGAGCATCCCACACAAACGAATGCTCCACATGCGGGTTTCACATGCCACCAACTCCACATTCACAGGCAACTTCAGCGCCACAGCCATTTTCAGATAGCCCTCAATGCAAAGGCTCTAGACGCAAATATTGGTGTGAGAGCTAATTCAATCAAGGAAACACTGCATGTTGGTGAAGGGCATATTGAAGAAGGATCAGCCGAGTGGTTCTTGTGGGAGAACAACTCCATTTGGCTCACTAACTTCACACACCATCAGGCTTCCAAGCAGCTCTCAAGGAAACTCAGTTTTCACACTCTATGCTTAGTGCCCTTTGAGTGCATTATCTAGGAATGAACCTGGTAGAGCATCCCACACAAACGAATGCTCCACATGCGGGTTTCACATGCCACCAACTCCACATTCACAGGCAACTTCAGCGCCACAGCCGTTTTCAGATAGCCCTCAATGCAAAGGCTCTAGACACAAATATTGGTGTGAGAGCTAATTCAATCAAGGAAACACTGCATGTTGCTGAAGGGCATATTGAAGAAGGATCAGCCGAGTGGTTCCTGTGGGAGAACAACTCCATTTGGCTCACTAACTTCACACACCATCAGGCTTCCAAGCAGCTCTCAAGGAAACTCAGTTTTCACACTCTATGCTTAGTGCCCTTTGAGTGCCTAGGACTGAAATGAAGCTTGGTGAGCATCCCATCACACAAACGAATGCTCCACATGCGGGTTTCACATGCCACCAACTCCACATTCACAGGCAACTTCAGCGCCACAGCCGTTTTCAGATAGCCCTCAATGCAAAGTCTCAAGACGCAAATATTGGTGTGAGAGCTAATACAATCAAGGAAACACTGCATGTTGCTGAAGGGCATATTGAAGAAGGATCAGCCGAGTGGTTCTTGTAGGAGAACAACTCCATTTGGCTCACTAACTTCACACACCATCAGGCTTCCAAGCAGCTCTCAAGGAAACTCAGTTTTCACACTCTAGGCTTAGTGCCCTTTGAGTGCCTAGGACTGAAATGAAGCTTGGTGAGCATCCCACACAAACGAATGCTCCACATGCGGGTTTCACATGCCACCAACTCCACATTCACAGGCAACTTCAGTGGCACAGCCATTTTCAGATAGCCCTCAATGCAAAGGCTCTAGACGCAAATATTGGTGTGAGAGCTAATTCAATCAAGGAAACACTGCATGTTGGTGAAGGGCATATTGAAGAAGGATCAGCCGAGTGGTTCCTGTGGGAGAACAACTCCATTTGGCTCACTAACTTCACACACCATCAGGCTTCCAAGCAGCTCTCAAGGAAACTCAGTTTTCACACTCTATGCTTACTGCCCTTTGAGTGCATTAGCTAGGAATGAACCTGGTAGAGCATCCCACACAAACGAATGCTCCACATGCGGGTTTCACATGCCACCAACTCCACATTCACAGGCAACTTCAGCGCCACAGCCGTTTTCAGATAGCCCTCAATGCAAAGGCTCTAGACGCAAATATTTGTGTGAGAGCTAATTCAATCAAGGAAACACTGCATGTTGGTGAAGGGCATATTGAAGAAGGATCAGCTGAGTGGTTCTTGTGGGAGAACAACTCATTTGGCTCACTAACTTCACACACCATCAGGCTTCCAAGCAGCTCTCAAGGAAACTCAGTTTTCACACTCTATGCTTACTGCCCTTTGAGTGCATTAGCTAGGAATGAATCTAGTAGAGCATCCCATACAAACGAATGCTCCACATGCGGGTTTCACATGCCACCAACTCCACATTCACAGGCAACTTCAGCGCCACAGCCGTTTTCAGATAGCCCTCAATGCAAAGGCTCTAGACGCAATATTGGTGTGAGAGCTAATTCAATCAAGGAAACACTGCATGTTGGTGAAGGGCATATTGAAGAAGGATCAGCCGAGTGGTTCTTGTGGGAGAACAACTCCATTTGGCTCACTAACTTCACACACCATCAGGCTTCCAAGCAGCTCTCAAGGAAACTCAGTTTTCACACTCTAGCTTAGTGCCCTTTGTGTGCATTATCTAGGAATGAATCTAGTAGAGCATCCCACACAAACGAATGCTCCACATGCGGGTTTCACATGCCACCAACTCCACATTCACAGGCAACTTCAGCGCCACAGCCGTTTTCAGATAGCCCTCAATGCAAAGGCTCTAGACACAAATATTGGTGTGAGAGCTAATTCAATCAAGGAAACACTGCATGTTGGTGAAGGGCATATTGAAGAAGGATCAGCCGAGTGGTTCCTGTGGGAGAACAACTCCATTTGGCTCACTAACTTCACACACCATCAGGCTTCCAAGCAGCTCTCAAGGAAACTCAGTTTTCACACTCTATGCTTAGTGCCCTTTGTGTGCATTATCTAGGAATGAACCTGATAGAGCATCCCACACAAAAGAATGCTCCACATGCGGGTTTCACATGCCACCAACTCCACATTCACAGGCAACTTCAGCGCCACAGCCGTTTTCAGATAGCCCTCAATGCAAAGGCTCTAGACGCAAATATTGGTGTGAGAGCTAATTCAATCAAGGAAACACTGCATGTTGGTGAAGGGCATATTGAAGAAGGATCAGCCGAGTGGTTGTTGTGGGAGAACAACTCCATTTGCTCACTAACTTCACACACCATCAGGCTTCCAAGCAGCTCTCAAGGAAACTCAGTTTTCACACTCTATGCTTAGTGCCCTTTGAGTGCCTAGGACTGAAATGAGGCTTGGTGAGCATCCCACACAAACGAATGCTCCACATGCGGGTTTCACATGCCACCAACTCCACATTCACAGGCAACTTCAGCGCCACAGCCGTTTTCAGATAGCCCTCAATGCAAAGGCTCTAGACGCAAATATTGGTGTGAGAGCTAATTCAATCAAGGAAACACTGCATGTTGCTGAAGGGCATATTGAAGAAGGATCAGCCGAGTGGTTCTTGTGGGAGAACAACTCCATTTGGCTCACTAACTTCACACACCATCAGGCTTCCAAGCAGCTCTCAAGGAAACTCAGTTTTCACACTCTATGCTTAGTGCCCTTTGAGTGCATTATCTAGGAATGAACCTGGTAGAGCATCCCACACAAACGAATGCTCCACATGCGGGTTTCACATGCCACCAACTCCACATTCACAGGCAACGTCAGCGCCACAGCCGTTTTCACATAGCCCTCAATGCGAAGGCTCTAGACGCAAATATTGGTGTGAGAGCTAATTCAATCAAGGAAACACTGCATGTTGGTGAAGGGCATATTGAAGAAGGATCAGCCGAGTGGTTCTTGTGGGAGAACAACTCCATTTGGCTCACTAACTTCACACACCATCAGGCTTCCAAGCAGCTCTCAAGGAAACTCAGTTTTCACACTCTATGCTTAGTGCCCTTTGTGTGCATTATCTAGGAATGAATCTAGTAGAGCATCCCACACAAACGAATGCTCCACATGCGGGTTTCACATGCCACCAACTCCACATTCACAGGCAACTTCAGCGCCACAGCCGTTTTCAGATAGCCCTCAATGCAAAGGCTCTAGACACAAATATTGGTGTGAGAGCTAATTCAATCAAGGAAACACTGCATGTTGCTGAAGGGCATATTGAAGAAGGATCAGCCGAGTGGTTCTTGTGGGAGAACAACTCCATTTGGCTCACTAACTTCACACACCATCAGGCTTCCAAGCAGCTCTCAAGGAAACTCAGTTTTCACACTCTATGCTTAGTGCCCTTTGAGTGCCTAGGACTGAAATGAAGCTTGGTGAGCATCCCACACAAACGAATGCTCCACATGCGGGTTTCACATGCCACCAACTCCACATTCACAGGCAACTTCAGCGCCACAGCCGTTTTCAGATAGCCCTCAATGCAAAGGCTCTAGACGCAAATATTGGTGTGAGAGCTAATTCAATCAAGCAAACACTGCATGTTGCTGAAGGGCATATTGAAGAAGGATCAGCCGAGTGGTTCTTGTGGGAGAACAACTCCATTTGGCTCACTAACTTCACACACCATCAGGCTTCCAAGCAGCTCTCAAGGAAACTCAGTTTTCACACTCTATGCTTAGTGCCCTTTGAGTGCCTAGGACTGAAATGAAGCTTGGTGAGCATCCCACACAAACGAATGCTCCACATGCGGGTTTCACATGCCACCAACTCCACATTCACAGGCAACTTCAGCGCCACAGCCATTTTCAGATAGCCCTCAATGCAAAGGCTCTAGAAGCAAATATTGGTGTGAGAGCTAATTCAATCAAGGAAACACTGCATGTTGCTGAAGGGCATATTGAAGAAGGATCAGCCGAGTGGTTCTTGTGGGAGAACAACTCCATTTGGCTCACTAACTTCACACACCATCAGGCTTCCAAGCAGCTCTCAAGGAAACTCAGTTTTCACACTCTAGGCTTAGTGCCCTTTGAGTGCCTAGGACTGAAATGAAGCTTGGTGAGCATCCCACACAAACGAATGCTCCACATGCGGGTTTCGCATGCCACCAACTCCACATTCACAGGCAACTTCAGCCCCACAGCCATTTTCAGATAGCCCTCAATGCAAAGGCTCTAGACGCAAATATTGGTGTGAGAGCTAATTCAATCAAGGAAACAATGCATGTTGCTGAAGGGCATATTGAAGAAGGATCAGCCGAGTGGTTCTTGTAGGAGAACAACTCCATTTGGCTCACTAACTTCACACACCATCAGGCTTCAAGCAGCTCTCAAGGAAACTCAGTTTTCACACTCTGTGCTTAGTGCCCTTTGAGTGCATTATCTAGGAATGAACCTGGTAGAGCATCCCACACAAACGAATGCTCCACATGCGGGTTTCACATGCCACCAACTCCACATTCACAGGCAACTTCAGCGCCACAGCCATTTTCAGATAGCCCTCAATGCAAAGGCTCTAGACGCAAATATTGGTGTGAGAGCTAATTCAATCAAGGAAACACTGCATGTTGGTGAAGGGCATATTGAAGAAGGATCAGCCGAGTGGTTCTTGTGGGAGAACAACTCCATTTGGCTCACTAACTTCACACACCATCAGGCTTCCAAGCAGCTCTCAAGGAAACTCAGTTTTCACACTCTATGCTTAGTGCCCTTTGAGTGCATTATCTAGGAATGAACCTGGTACAGCATCCCACACAAACGAATGCTCCACATGCGGGTTTCACATGCCACCAACTCCACATTCACAGGCAACTTCAGCGCCACAGCCGTTTTCAGATAGCCCTCAATGCAAAGGCTCTAGACACAAATATTGGTGTGAGAGCTAATTCAATCAAGGAAACACTGCATGTTGCTGAAGGGCATATTGAAGAAGGATCAGCCGAGTGGTTCCTGTGGGAGAACAACTCCATTTGGCTCACTAACTTCACACACCATCAGGCTTCCAAGCAGCTCTCAAGGAAACTCAGTTTTCACACTCTATGCTTAGTGCCCTTTGAGTGCCTAGGACTGAAATGAAGCTTGGTGAGCATCCCACACAAACGAATGCTCCACATGCGGGTTTCACATGCCACCAACTCCACATTCACAGGCAACTTCAGCGCCACAGCCGTTTTCAGATAGCCCTCAATGCAAAGTCTCAAGACGCAAATATTGGTGTGAGAGCTAATACAATCAAGGAAACACTGCATGTTGCTGAAGGGCATATTGAAGAAGGATCAGCCGAGTGGTTCTTGTAGGAGAACAACTCCATTTGGCTCACTAACTTCACACACCATCAGGCTTCCAAGCAGCTCTCAAGGAAACTCAGTTTTCACACTCTAGGCTTAGTGCCCTTTGAGTGCCTAGGACTGAAATGAAGCTTGGTGAGCATCCCACACAAACGAATGCTCCACATGCGGGTTTCACATGCCACCAACTCCACATTCACAGGCAACTTCAGTGGCACAGCCATTTTCAGATAGCCCTCAATGCAAAGGCTCTAGACGCAAATATTGGTGTGAGAGCTAATTCAATCAAGGAAACACTGCATGTTGGTGAAGGGCATATTGAAGAAGGATCAGCCGAGTGGTTCCTGTGGGAGAACAACTCCATTTGGCTCACTAACTTCACACACCATCAGGCTTCCAAGCAGCTCTCAAGGAAACTCAGTTTTCACACTCTATGCTTACTGCCCTTTGAGTGCATTAGCTAGGAATGAACCTGGTAGAGCATCCCACACAAACGAATGCTCCACATGCGGGTTTCACATGCCACCAACTCCACATTCACAGGCAACTTCAGCGCCACAGCCGTTTTCAGATAGCCCTCAATGCAAAGGCTCTAGACGCAAATATTTGTGTGAGAGCTAATTCAATCAAGGAAACACTGCATGTTGGTGAAGGGCATATTGAAGAAGGATCAGCTGAGTGGTTCTTGTGGGAGAACAACTCCATTTGGCTCACTAACTTCACACACCATCAGGCTTCCAAGCAGCTCTCAAGGAAACTCAGTTTTCACACTCTATGCTTACTGCCCTTTGAGTGCATTAGCTAGGAATGAATCTAGTAGAGCATCCCATACAAACGAATGCTCCACATGCGGGTTTCACATGCCACCAACTCCACATTCACAGGCAACTTCAGTGGCACAGCCATTTTCAGATAGCCCTCAATGCAAAGGCTCTAGACGCAAATATTGGTGTGAGAGCTAATTCAATCAAGGAAACACTGCATGTTGGTGAAGGGCATATTGAAGAAGGATCAGCCGAGTGGTTCTTGTGGGAGAACAACTCCATTTGGCTCACTAACTTCACACACCATCAGGCTTCCAAGCAGCTCTCAAGGAAACTCAGTTTTCACACTCTATGCTTAGTGCCCTTTGTGTGCATTATCTAGGAATGAACCTGATACAGCATCCCACACAAAAGAATGCTCACATGCGGGTTTCACATGCCACCAACTCCACATTCACAGGCAACTTCAGCGCCACAGCCGTTTTCAGATAGCCCTCAATGCAAAGGCTCTAGACGCAAATATTGGTGTGAGAGCTAATTCAATCAAGGAAACACTGCATGTTGCTGAAGGGGCATATTGAAGAAGGATCAGCCAAGTGGTTCCTGTGGGAGAACAACTCCATTTGGCTCACTAACTTCACACACCATCAGGCTTCCAAGCAGCTCTCAAGGAAACTCAGTTTTCACACTCTATGCTTAGTGCCCTTTGTGTGCATTATCTAGGAATGAATCTAGTAGAGCATCCCACACAAACGAATGCTCCACATGCGGGTTTCACATGCCACCAACTCCACATTCACAGGCAACTTCAGCGCCACAGCCGTTTTCAGATAGCCCTCAATGCAAAGGCTCTAGACACAAATATTGGTGTGAGAGCTAATTCAATCAAGGAAACACTGCATGTTGCTGAAGGGCATATTGAAGAAGGATCAGCCGAGTGGTTCCTGTGGGAGAACAACTCCATTTGGCTCACTAACTTCACACACCATCAGGCTTCCAAGCAGCTCTCAAGGAAACTCAGTTTTCACACTCTATGTTTAGTGCCCTTTGAGTGCCTAGGACTGAAATGAAGCTTGGTGAGCATCCCACACAAACGAATGCTCCACATGCGGGTTTCACATGCCACCAACTCCACATTCACAGGCAACTTCAGCCCCACAGCCATTTTCAGATAGCCCTCAATGCAAAGGCTCTAGACGCAAATATTGGTGTGAGAGCTAATTCAATCAAGGAAACAATGCATGTTGGTGAAGGGCATATTGAAGAAGGATCAGCCGAGTGGTTCTTGTAGGAGAACAACTCCATTTGGCTCACTAACTTCACACACCATCAGGCTTCCAAGCAGCTCTCAAGGAAACTCAGTTTTCACACTCTATGCTTAGTGCCCTTTGAGTGCATTATCTAGGAATGAACCTGGTAGAGCATCCCACACAAACGAATGCTCCACATGCGGGTTTCACATGCCACCAACTCCACATTCACAGGCAACTTCAGCGCCACAGCCATTTTCAGATAGCCCTCAATGCAAAGGCTCTAGACGCAAATATTGGTGTGAGAGCTAATTCAATCAAGGAAACACTGCATGTTGGTGAAGGGCATATTGAAGAAGGATCAGCCGAGTGGTTCTTGTGGGAGAACAACTCCATTTGGCTCACTAACTTCACACACCATCAGGCTTCCAAGCAGCTCTCAAGGAAACTCAGTTTTCACACTCTATGCTTAGTGCCCTTTGAGTGCATTATCTAGGAATGAACCTGGTAGAGCATCCCACACAAACGAATGCTCCACATGCGGGTTTCACATGCCACCAACTCCACATTCACAGGCAACTTCAGCGCCACAGCCGTTTTCAGATAGCCCTCAATGCAAAGGCTCTAGACACAAATATTGGTGTGAGAGCTAATTCAATCAAGGAAACACTGCATGTTGCTGAAGGGCATATTGAAGAAGGATCAGCCGAGTGGTTCCTGTGGGAGAACAACTCCATTTGGCTCACTAACTTCACACACCATCAGGCTTCCAAGCAGCTCTCAAGGAAACTCAGTTTTCACACTCTATGCTTAGTGCCCTTTGAGTGCCTAGGACTGAAATGAAGCTTGGTGAGCATCCCACACAAACGAATGCTCCACATGCGGGTTTCACATGCCACCAACTCCACATTCACAGGCAACTTCAGCGCCACAGCCGTTTTCAGATAGCCCTCAATGCAAAGTCTCAAGACGCAAATATTGGTGTGAGAGCTAATACAATCAAGGAAACACTGCATGTTGCTGAAGGGCATATTGAAGAAGGATCAGCCGAGTGGTTCTTGTAGGAGAACAACTCCATTTGGCTCACTAACTTCACACACCATCAGGCTTCCAAGCAGCTCTCAAGGAAACTCAGTTTTCACACTCTAGGCTTAGTGCCCTTTGAGTGCCTAGGACTGAAATGAAGCTTGGTGAGCATCCCACACAAACGAATGCTCCACATGCGGGTTTCACATGCCACCAACTCCACATTCACAGGCAACTTCAGTGGCACAGCCATTTTCAGATAGCCCTCAATGCAAAGGCTCTAGACGCAAATATTGGTGTGAGAGCTAATTCAATCAAGGAAACACTGCATGTTGGTGAAGGGCATATTGAAGAAGGATCAGCCGAGTGGTTCCTGTGGGAGAACAACTCCATTTGGCTCACTAACTTCACACACCATCAGGCTTCCAAGCAGCTCTCAAGGAAACTCAGTTTTCACACTCTATGCTTACTGCCCTTTGAGTGCATTAGCTAGGAATGAACCTGGTAGAGCATCCCACACAAACGAATGCTCCACATGCGGGTTTCACATGCCACCAACTCCACATTCACAGGCAACTTCAGCGCCACAGCCGTTTTCAGATAGCCCTCAATGCAAAGGCTCTAGACGCAAATATTTGTGTGAGAGCTAATTCAATCAAGGAAACACTGCATGTTGGTGAAGGGCATATTGAAGAAGGATCAGCTGAGTGGTTCTTGTGGGAGAACAACTCCATTTGGCTCACTAACTTCACACACCATCAGGCTTCCAAGCAGCTCTCAAGGAAACTCAGTTTTCACACTCTATGCTTACTGCCCTTTGAGTGCATTAGCTAGGAATGAATCTAGTAGAGCATCCCATACAAACGAATGCTCCACATGCGGGTTTCACATGCCACCAACTCCACATTCACAGGCAACTTCAGTGGCACAGCCATTTTCAGATAGCCCTCAATGCAAAGGCTCTAGACGCAAATATTGGTGTGAGAGCTAATTCAATCAAGGAAACACTGCATGTTGGTGAAGGGCATATTGAAGAAGGATCAGCCGAGTGGTTCTTGTGGGAGAACAACTCCATTTGGCTCACTAACTTCACACACCATCAGGCTTCCAAGCAGCTCTCAAGGAAACTCAGTTTTCACACTCTGTGCTTAGTGCCCTTTGTGTGCATTATCTAGGAATGAACCTGATACAGCATCCCACACAAAAGAATGCTCCACATGCGGGTTTCACATGCCACCAACTCCACATTCACAGGCAACTTCAGCGCCACAGCCGTTTTCAGATAGCCCTCAATGCAAAGGCTCTAGACGCAAATATTTGTGTGAGAGCTAATTCAATGAAGGAAACACTGCATGTTGCTGAAGGGCATATTGAAGAAGGATCAGCCAAGTGGTTCCTGTGGGAGAACAACTCCATTTGGCTCACTAACTTCACACACCATCAGCCTTCCAAGCAGCTCTCAAGGAAACTCAGTTTTCACACTCTATGCTTAGTGCCCTTTGTGTGCATTATCTAGGAATGAATCTAGTAGAGCATCCCACACAAACGAATGCTCCACATGCGGGTTTCACATGCCACCAACTCCACATTCACAGGCAACTTCAGCGCCACAGCCATTTTCAGATAGCCCTCAATGCAAAGGCTCTAGACACAAATATTGGTGTGAGAGCTAATTCAATCAAGGAAACACTGCATGTTGCTGAAGGGCATATTGAAGAAGGATCAGCCGAGTGGTTCCTGTGGGAGAACAACTCCATTTGGCTCACTAACTTCACACACCATCAGGCTTCCAAGCAGCTCTCAAGGAAACTCAGTTTTCACACTCTATGTTTAGTGCCCTTTGAGTGCCTAGGACTGAAATGAAGCTTGGTGAGCATCCCACACAAACGAATGCTCCACATGCGGGTTTCACATGCCACCAACTCCACATTCACAGGCAACTTCAGCGCCACAGCCGTTTTCAGATAGCCCTCAATGCAAAGTCTCAAGACGCAAATATTGGTGTGAGAGCTAATTCAATCAAGGAAACACTGCATGTTGGTGAAGGGCATATTGAAGAAGGATCAGCCGAGTGGTTCTTGTGGGAGAACAACTCCATTTGGCTCACTAACTTCACACACCATCAGGCTTCCAAGCAGCTCTCAAGGAAACTCAGTTTTCACACTCTATGCTTAGTGCCCTTTGAGTGCCTAGGACTGAAATGAAGCTTGGTGAGCATCCCACACAAACGAATGCTCCACATGCGGGTTTCACATGCCACCAACTCCACATTCACAGGCAACTTCAGTGGCACAGCCATTTTCAGATAGCCCTCAATGCAAAGGCTCTAGACGCAAATATTGGTGTGAGAGCTAATTCAATCAAGGAAACACTGCATGTTGGTGAAGGGCATATTGAAGAAGGATCAGCCGAGTGGTTCCTGTGGGAGAACAACTCCATTTGGCTCACTAACTTCACACACCATCAGGCTTCCAAGCAGGTCTCAAGGAAACTCAGTTTTCACACTCTATGCTTAGTGCCCTTTGAGTGCATTATCTAGGAATGAACCTGGTAGAGCATCCCACACAAACGAATGCTCCACATGCGGGTTTCACATGCCACCAACTCCACATTCACAGGCAACTTCAGCGCCACAGCCGTTTTCACATAGCCCTCAATGCAAAGGCTCTAGACGCAAATATTGGTGTGAGAGCTAATTCAATCAAGGAAACACTGCATGTTGGTGAAGGGCATATTGAAGAAGGATCAGCCGAGTGGTTCTTGTGGGAGAACAACTCCATTTGGCTCACTAACTTCACACACCATCAGGCTTCCAAGCAGGTCTCAAGGAAACTCAGTTTTCACACTCTATGCTTACTGCCCTTTGAGTGCATTAGCTAGGAATGAATCTAGTAGAGCATCCCACACAAACGAATGCTCCACATGCGGGTTTCACATGCCACCAACTCCACATTCACAGGCAACTTCAGCGCCACAGCCATTTTCAGATAGCCCTCAATGCAAAGGCTCTAGACGCAAATATTGGTGTGAGAGCTAATTCAATCAAGGAAACACTGCATGTTGCTGAAGGGCATATTGAAGAAGGATCAGCCGAGTGGTTCTTGTTTGAGAACAACTCCATTTGGCTCACTAACTTTACACACCATCAGGCTTCCAAGCAGCTCTCAAGGAAACTCAGTTTTCACACTCTATGCTTAGTGCCCTTTGAGTTCATTATCTAGGAATGAACCTGGTAGAGCATCCCACACAAACGAATGCTCCACATGCGGGTTTCACATGCCACCAACTCCACATTCACAGGCAACTTCAGCGCCACAGCCGTTTTCAGATAGCCCTCAATGCAAAGGCTCTAGACGCAAATATTGGTGTGAGAGCTAATTCAATCAAGGAAACACTGCATGTTGGTGAAGGGCATATTGAAGAAGGATCAGCCGAGTGGTTCTTGTGGGAGAACAACTCCATTTGGCTCACTTGCTTCACACACCATCAGGCTTCCAAGCAGCTCTCAAGGAAACTCAGTTTTCACACTCTAGGCTTAGTGCCCTTTGAGTGCCTAGGACTGAAATGAAGCTTTGTGAGCATCCCACACAAACGAATGCTCCACATGCGGGTTTCACATGCCACCAACTCCACATTCACAGGCAACTTCAGCGCCACAGCCGTTTTCAGATAGCCCTCAATGCAAAGGCTCTAGACGCAAATATTGGTGTGAGAGCTAATTCAATGAAGGAAACACTGCATGTTGGTGAAGGGCATATTGAAGAAGGATCAGCCGAGTGGTTCTTGTGGGAGAACAACTCCATTTGGCTCACTAACTTCACACACCATCAGGCTTCCCAGCAGCTCTCAAGGAAACTCAGTTTTCACACTCTATCCTTAGTGCCCTTTGTGTGCATTATCTAGGAATGAACCTGGTAGAGCATCCCACACAAACGAATGCTCCACATGCGGGTTTCACATGCCACCAACTCCACATTCACAGGCAACTTCAGCGCCACAGCCGTTTTCAGATAGCCCTCAATGCAAAGGCTCTAGACGCAAATATTGGTGTGAGAGCTAATTCAATCAAGGAAACACTGCATGTTGGTGAAGGGCATATTGAAGAAGGATCAGCCGAGTGGTTCTTGTGGGAGAACAACTCCATTTGGCTCACTAACTTCACACACCATCAGGCTTCCAAGCAGCTCTCAAGGAAACTCAGTTTTCACACTCTATGCTTACTGCCCTTTGAGTGCATTAGCTAGGAATGAATCTAGTAGAGCATCCCACACAAACGAATGCTCCACATGCGGGTTTCACATGCCACCAACTCCACATTCACAGGCAACTTCAGTGGCACAGCCATTTTCAGATAGCCCTCAATGCAAAGGCTCAAGACGCAAATATTGGTGTGAGAGCTAATTCAATCAAGGAAACACTGCATGTTGGTGAAGGGCATATTGAAGAAGGATCAGCCGAGTGGTTCTTGTGGGAGAACAACTCCATTTGGCTCACTAACTTCACACACCATCAGGCTTCCAAGCAGCTCTCAAGGAAACTCAGTTTTCACACTCTATGCTTACTGCCCTTTGTGTGCATTATCTAGGAATGAACCTGATAGAGCATCCCACACAAAAGAATGCTCCACATGCGGGTTTCACATGCCACCAACTCCACATTCACAGGCAACTTCAGTGGCACAGCCGTTTTCACATAGCCCTCAATGCAAAGGCTCTAGACGCAAATATTGGTGTGAGAGCTAATTCAATCAAGGAAACACTGCATGTTGGTGAAGGGCATATTGAAGAAGGATAAGCCGAGTGGTTCCTGTGGGAGAACAACTCCATTTGGCTCACTAACTTCACACACCATCAGGCTTCCAAGCATCTCTCAAGGAAACTCAGTTTTCACACTCTATGTTTAATGCCCTTTGAGTTCATTATCTAGGAATGAACCTGGTAGAGCATCCCACACAAACGAATGCTCCACATGCGGGTTTCACATGCCACCAACTCCACATTCACAGGCAACTTCAGCGCCACAGCCATTTTCCGATAGCCCTCAATGCAAAGGCTCTAGACGCAAATATTGGTGTGAGAGCTAATTCAATCAAGGAAACACTGCATGTTGCTGAAGGGCATATTGAAGAAGGATCAGCCGAGTGGTTCTTGTGGGAGAACAACTCCATTTGGCTCACTAACTTCACACACCATCAGGCTTCCAAGCAGCTCTCAAGGAAACTCAGTTTTCACACTCTATCCTTAGTGCCCTTTGTGTGCATTATCTAGGAATGAACCTGGTAGAGCATCCCACACAAACGAATGCTCCACATGCGGGTTTCACATGCCACCAACTCCACATTCACAGGCAACTTCAGCGCCACAGCCGTTTTCACATAGCCCTCAATGCAAAGGCTCTAGACGCAAATATTGGTGTGAGAGCTAATTCAATCAAGGAAACACTGCATGTTGGTGAAGGGCATATTGAAGAAGGATCAGCCGAGTGGTTCTTGTGGGAGAACAACTCCATTTGGCTCACTAACTTCACACACCATCAGGCTTCCAAGCAGCTCTCAAGGAAACTCAGTTTTCACACTCTATGCTTACTGCCCTTTGAGTGCATTAGCTAGGAATGAACCTGATAGAGCATCCCACACAAAAGAATGCTCCACATGCGGGTTTCACATGCCACCAACTCCACATTCACAGGCAACTTCAGCGCCACAGCCGTTTTCACATAGCCCTCAATGCAAAGGCTCTAGACGCAAATATTGGTGTGAGAGCTAATTCAATCAAGGAAACACTGCATGTTGCTGAAGGGCATATTGAAGAAGGATAAGCCGAGTGGTTCCTGTGGGAGAACAACTCCATTTGGCTCACTAACTTCACACACCATCAGGCTTCCAAGCAGCTCTCAAGGAAACTCAGTTTTCACACTCTATGTTTAACGCCCTTTGAGTTCATTATCTAGGAATGAACCTGGTAGAGCATCCCACACAAACGAATGCTCCACATGCGGGTTTCACATGCCACCAACTCCACATTCACAGGCAACTTCAGCGCCACAGCCGTTTTCAGATAGCCCTCAATGCAAAGGCTCTAGACGCAAATATTGGTGTGAGAGCTAATTCAATCAAGGAAACACTGCATGTTGGTGAAGGGCATATTGAAGAAGGATCAGCCGAGTGGTTCTTGTAGGAGAACAACTCCATTTGGCTCACTAACTTCACACACCATCAGGCTTCCAAGCAGCTCTCAAGGAAACTCAGTTTTCACACTCTATGCTTAGTGCCCTTTGAGTGCATTATCTAGGAATGAACCTGGTAGAGCATCCCACACAAACGAATGCTCCACATGCGGGTTTCACATGCCACCAACTCCACATTCACAGGCAACTTCAGCGCCACAGCCGTTTTCAGATAGCCCTCAATGCAAAGGCTCTAGACGCAAATATTGGTGTGAGAGCTAATTCAGTCAAGGAAACACTGCATGTTGCTGAAGGGCATATTGAAGAAGGATCAGCCGAGTGGTTCTTGTGGGAGAACAACTCCATTTGGCTCACTAACTTCACACACCATCAGGCTTCCAAGCAGCTCTCAAGGAAACTCAGTTTTCACACTCTAGGCTTAGTGCCCTTTGAGTGCCTAGGACTGAAATGAAGCTTGGTGAGCATCCCACACAAACGAATGCTCCACATGCGGGTTTCACATGCCACCAACTCCACATTCACAGGCAACTTCAGCGCCACAGCCGTTTTCAGATAGCCCTCAATGCAAAGTCTCAAGACGCAAATATTGGTGTGAGAGCTAATTCAATCAAGGAAACACTGCATGTTGGTGAAGGGCATATTGAAGAAGGATCAGCCGAGTGGTTCTTGTGGGAGAACAACTCCATTTGGCTCACTAACTTCACACACCATCAGGCTTCCAAGCAGCTCTCAAGGAAACTCAGTTTTCACACTCTATGCTTAGTGCCCTTTGAGTGCATTATCTAGGAATGAACCTGATAGAGCATCCCACACAAACGAATGCTCCACATGCGGGTTTCACATGCCACCAACTCCACATTCACAGGCAACTTCAGCGCCACAGCCGTTTTCAGATAGCCCTCAATGCAAAGTCTCAAGACGCAAATATTGGTGTGAGAGCTAATTCAATCAAGGAAACACTGCATGTTGGTGAAGGGCATATTGAAGAAGGATCAGCCGAGTGGTTCTTGTAGGAGAACAACTC
Organism: Ochotona princeps; assembly: GCF_030435755.1. Classification (NCBI taxonomy): domain Eukaryota; kingdom Metazoa; phylum Chordata; class Mammalia; order Lagomorpha; family Ochotonidae; genus Ochotona; species Ochotona princeps. The sequence goes on along the minus strand of NW_026696680.1, from coordinate 18,628 downwards.
CATTTGGCTCACTAACTTCACACACCATCAGGCTTCCAAGCAGCTCTCAAGGAAACTCAGTTTTCACACTGTATGCTTAGTGCCCTTTGAGTGCATTATCTAGGAATGAACCTGGTAGAGCATCCCACACAAACGAATGCTCCACATGCGGGTTTCACATGCCACAAACTCCACATTCACAGGCAACTTCAGCGCCACAGCCGTTTTCACATAGCCCTCAATGCAAAGGCTCTAGACGCAAATATTGGTGTGAGAGCTAATTCAATCAAGGAAACACTGCATGTTGGTGAAGGGCATATTGAAGAAGGATCAGCCGAGTGGTTCTTGTGGGAGAACAACTCCATTTGGCTCACTAACTTCACACACCATCAGGCTTCCAAGCAGCTCTCAAGGAAACTCAGTTTTCACACTCTATGCTTAGTGCCCTTTGAGTGCCTAGGACTGAAATGAAGCTTGGTGAGCATCCCACACAAACGAATGCTCCACATGCGGGTTTCACATGCCACCAACTCCACATTCACAGGCAACTTCAGCGCCACAGCCGTTTTCACATAGCCCTCAATGCAAAGGCTCTAGACGCAAATATTGGTGTGAGAGCTAATTCAATCAAGGAAACACTGCATGTTGGAGAAGGGCATATTGAAGAAGGATCAGCCGAGTGGTTCTTGTGGGAGAACAACTCCATTTGGCTCACTAACTTCACACACCATCAGGCTTCCAAGCAGCTCTCAAGGAAACTCAGTTTTCACACTCTAGGCTTAGTGCCCTTTGAGTGCCTAGGACTGAAATGAAGCTTGGTGAGCATCCCACACAAACGAATGCTCCACATGCGGGTTTCACATGCCACCAACTCCACATTCACAGGCAACTTCAGCGCCACAGCCGTTTTCAGATAGCCCTCAATGCAAAGGCTCTAGACGCAAATATTGGTGTGAGAGCTAATTCAATCAAGGAAACACTGCATGTTGGTGAAGGGCATATTGAAGAAGGATCAGCCGAGTGGTTCTTGTGGGAGAACAACTCCATTTGGCTCACTAACTTCACACACCATCAGGCTTCCAAGCAGCTCTCAAGGAAACTCAGTTTTCACACTCTATGCTTAGTGCCCTTTGTGTGCATTATCTAGGAATGAACCTGATAGAGCATCCCACACAAACGAATGCTCCACATGCGGGTTTCACATGCCACCAACTCCACATTCACAGGCAACTTCAGCGCCACAGCCGTTTTCAGATAGCCCTCAATGCAAAGGCTCTAGACGCAAATATTGGTGTGAGAGCTAATTCAATCAAGGAAACACTGCATGTTGCTGAAGGGCATATTGAAGAAGGATAAGCCGAGTGGTTCCTGTGGGAGAACAACTCCATTTGGCTCACTAACTTCACACACCATCAGGCTTCCAAGCAGCTCTCAAGGAAACTCAGTTTTCACACTCTATGTTTAATGCCCTTTGAGTTCATTATCTAGGAATGAACCTGGTAGAGCATCCCACACAAACGAATGCTCCACATGCGGGTTTCACATGCCACCAACTCCACATTCACAGGCAACTTCAGCGCCACAGCCGTTTTCAGATAGCCCTCAATGCAAAGGCTCTAGACGCAAATATTGGTGTGAGAGCTAATTCAATCAAGGAAACACTGCATGTTGCTGAAGGGCATATTGAAGAAGGATCAGCCGAGTGGTTCCTGTGGGAGAACAACTCCATTTGGCTCACTAACTTCACACACCATCAGGCTTCCAAGCAGCTCTCAAGGAAACTCAGTTTTCACACTCTATGCTTAGTGCCCTTTGAGTGCATTATCTAGGAATGAACCTGGTAGAGCATCCCACACAAACGAATGCTCCACATGCGGGTTTCACATGCCACCAACTCCACATTCACAGGCAACTTCAGCGCCACAGCCGTTTTCAGATAGCCCTCAATGCAAAGGCTCTAGACGCAAATATTGGTGTGAGAGCTAATTCAATCAAGGAAACACTGCATGTTGCTGAAGGGCATATTGAAGAAGGATCAGCCGAGTGGTTCTTGTGGGAGAACAACTCCATTTGGCTCACTAACTTCACACACCATCAGGTTTCCAAGCAGCTCTCAAGGAAACTCAGTTTTCACACTCTAGGCTTAGTGCCCTTTGAGTGCCTAGGACTGAAATGAAGCTTGGTGAGCATCCCACACAAACGAATGCTCCACATGCGGGTTTCACATGCCACCAACTCCACATTCACAGGCAACTTCAGCGCCACAGCCGTTTTCACATAGCCCTCAATGCAAAGGCTCTAGACGCAAATATTGGTGTGAGAGCTAATTCAATCAAGGAAACACTGCATGTTGGTGAAGGGCATATTGAAGAAGGATCAGCCGAGTGGTTCTTGTGGGAGAACAACTCCATTTGGCTCACTAACTTCACACACCATCAGGCTTCCAAGCAGCTCTCAAGGAAACTCAGTTTTCACACTCTATCCTTAGTGCCCTTTGTGTGCATTATCTAGGAATGAACCTGGTAGAGCATCCCACACAAAAGAATGCTCCACATGCGGGTTTCACATGCCACCAACTCCACATTCACAGGCAACTTCAGCGCCACAGCCATTTTCAGATAGCCCTCAATGCAAAGGCTCTAGACGCAAATATTGGTGTGAGACCTAATTCAATCAAGGAAACACTGCATGTTGGTGAAGGGCATATTGAAGAAGGATCAGCCGAGTGGTTCTTGTGGGAGAACAACTCCATTTGGCTCACTAACTTCACACACCATCAGGCTTCCAAGCAGCTCTCAAGGAAACTCAGTTTTCACACTCTATGCTTACTGCCCTTTGAGTGCATTAGCTAGGAATGAATCTAGTAGAGCATCCCACACAAACGAATGCTCCACATGCGGGTTTCACATGCCACCAACTCCACATTCACAGGCAACTTCAGTGGCACAGCCATTTTCAGATAGCCCTCAATGCAAAGGCTCTAGACACAAATATTGGTGTGAGAGCTAATTCAATCAAGGAAACACTGCATGTTGGTGAAGGGCATATTGAAGAAGGATCAGCCGAGTGGTTCTTGTGGGAGAACAACTCCATTTGGCTCACTAACTTCACACACCATCAGGCTTCCAAGCAGCTCTCAAGGAAACTCAGTTTTCACACTCTATGCTTACTGCCCTTTGAGTGTATTATCTAGGAATGAACCTGATAGAGCATCCCACACCAAAGAATGCTCCACATGCGGGTTTCACATGCCACCAACTCCACATTCACAGGCAACTTCAGCGCCACAGCCGTTTTCAGATAGCCCTCAATGCAAAGGCTCTAGACGCAAATATTGGTGTGAGAGCTAATTCAATCAAGGAAACACTGCAGGTTGGTGAAGGGCATATTGAAGAAGGATCAGCCGAGTGGTTCCTGTGGGAGAACAACTCCATTTGGCTCACTAACTTCACACACCATCAGGCTTCCAAGCAGCTCTCAAGGAAACTCAGTTTTCACACTCTATGCTTAGTGCACTTTCAGTGCATTATCTAGGAATGAACCTGGTAGAGCATCCCACACAAACGAATGCTCCACATGCGGGTTTCACATGCCACCAACTCCACATTCACAGGCAACTTCAGCGCCACAGCCGTTTTCAGATAGCCCTCAATGCAAAGGCTCTAGACGCAAATATTGGTGTGAGAGCTAATTCAATCAAGGAAACACTGCATGTTGGTGAAGGGCATATTGAAGAAGGATCAGCCGAGTGGTTCTTGTGGGAGAACAACTCCATTTGGCTCACTAACTTCACACACCATCAGGCTTCCAAGCAGCTCTCAAGGAAACTCAGTTTTCACACTCTATGCTTAGTGCCCTTTGAGTGCATTATCTAGCAATGAACCTGGTAGAGCATCCCACACAAACAAATGCTCCACATGCGGGTTTCACATGCCACCAACTCCACATTCACAGGCAACTTCAGCGCCACAGCCGTTTTCAGATAGCCCTCAATGCAAAGACTCTAGACACAAATATTGGTGTGAGAGCTAATTCAATCAAGGAAACACTGCATGTTGGTGAAGGGCATATTGAAGAAGGATCAGCCGAGTGGTTCTTGTGGGAGAACAACTCCATTTGGCTCACTAACTTCACACACCATCAGGCTTCCAAGCAGCTCTCAAGGAAACTCAGTTTTCACACTCTATGCTTAGTGCCCTTTGAGTGCCTAGGACTGAAATGAAGCTTGGTGAGCATCCCACACAAACGAATGCTCCACATGCGGGTTTCACATGCCACCAACTCCACATTCACAGGCAACTTCAGCGCCACAGCCGTTTTCAGATAGCCCTCAATGCAAAGGCTCTAGACGCAAATATTGGTGTGAGAGCTAATTCAATCAAGGAAACACTGCATGTTGGTGAAGGGCATATTGAAGAAGGATCAGCCGAGTGGTTCTTGTGGGAGAACAACTCCATTTGGCTCACTAACTTCACACACCATCAGGCTTCCAAGCAGCTCTCAAGGAAACTCAGTTTTCACACTCTATGCTTAGTGCCCTTTGTGTGCATTATCTAGGAATGAACCTGATAGAGCATCCCACACAAAAGAATGCTCCACATGCGGGTTTCACATGCCACCAACTCCACATTCACAGGCAACTTCAGCGCCACAGCCGTTTTCAGATAGCCCTCAATGCAAAGGCTCTAGACACAAATATTGGTGTGAGAGCTAATTCAATCAAGGAAACACTGCATGTTGCTGAAGGGCATATTGAAGAAGGATCAGCCGAGTGGTTCCTGTGGGAGAACAACTCCATTTGGCTCACTAACTTCACACACCATCAGGCTTCCAAGCAGCTCTCAAGGAAACTCAGTTTTCACACTCTATGCTTAGTGCCCTTTGAGTGCCTAGGACTGAAATGAAGCTTGGTGAGCATCCCACACAAACGAATGCTCCACATGCGGGTTTCACATGCCACCAACTCCACATTCACAGGCAACTTCAGCGCCACAGCCGTTTTCAGATAGCCCTCAATGCAAAGTCTCAAGACGCAAATATTGGTGTGAGAACTAATTCAATCAAAGAAACACTGCAGGTTGCTGAAGGGCATATTGAAGAAGGATCAGCCGAGTGGTTCTTGTAGGAGAACAACTCCATTTGGCTCACTAACTTCACACACCATCAGGCTTCCAAGCAGCTCTCAAGGAAACTCAGTTTTCACACTCTATGCTTGGTGCCCTTTGTGTGTATTATCTAGGAATGAACCTGATAGAGCATCCCACACCAAAGAATGCTCCACATGCGGGTTTCACATGCCACCAACTCCACATTCACAGGCAACTTCAGCGCCACAGCCATTTTCAGATAGCCCTCAATGCAAAGGCTCTAGACGCAAATATTGGTGTGAGAGCTAATTCAATCAAGGAAACACTGCAGGTTGGTGAAGGGCATATTGAAGAAGGATCAGCCGAGTGGTTCCTGTGGGAGAACAACTCCATTTGGCTCACTAACTTCACACACCATCAGGCTTCCAAGCAGCTCTCAAGGAAACTCAGTTTTCACACTCTATGCTTAGTGCCCTTTCAGTGCATTATCTAGGAATGAACCTGGTAGAGCATCCCACACAAACGAATGCTCCACATGCGGGTTTCACATGCCACCAACTCCACATTCACAGGCAACTTCAGCGCCACAGCCGTTTTCAGATAGCCCTCAGTGCAAAGGCTCTAGACGCAAATATTGGTGTGAGAGCTAATTCAATCAAGGAAACACTGCATGTTGCTGAAGGGCATATTGAAGAAGGATCAGCCGAGTGGTTCTTGTGGGAGAACAACTCCATTTGGCTCACTAACTTCACACACCATCAGGCTTCCAAGCAGCTCTCAAGGAAACTCAGTTTTCACACTCTATGCTTACTGCCCTTTGAGTGCATTATCTAGGAATGAACCTGGTAGAGCATCCCACACAAACAAATGCTCCACATGCGGGTTTCACATGCCACCAACTCCACATTCACAGGCAACTTCAGCGCCACAGCCGTTTTCGGATAGCCCTCAATGCAAAGACTCTAGACACAAATATTGGTGTGAGAGCTAATTCAATCAAGGAAACACTGCATGTTGGTGAAGGGCATATTGAAGAAGGATCAGCCGAGTGGTTCTTGTGGGAGAACAACTCCATTTGGCTCACTAACTTCACACACCATCAGGCTTCCAAGCAGCTCTCAAGGAAACTCAGTTTTCACACTCTATGCTTAGTGCCCTTTGAGTGCCTAGGACTGAAATGAAGCTTGGTGAGCATCCCACACAAACGAATGCTCCACATGCGGGTTTCACATGCCACCAACTCCACATTCACAGGCAACTTCAGTGGCACAGCCATTTTCAGATAGCCCTCAATGCAAAGGCTCTAGACGCAAATATTGGTGTGAGAGCTAATTCAATCAAGGAAACACTGCATGTTGGTGAAGGGCATATTGAAGAAGGATCAGCCGAGTGGTTCTTGTGGGAGAACAACTCCATTTGGCTCACTAACTTCACACACCATCAGGCTTCCAAGCAGCTCTCAAGGAAACTCAGTTTTCACACTCTATGCTTAGTGCCCTTTGTGTGCATTATCTAGGAATGAACCTGATAGAGCATCCCACACAAAAGAATGCTCCACATGCGGGTTTCACATGCCACCAACTCCACATTCACAGGCAACTTCAGCGCCACAGCCGTTTTCAGATAGCCCTCAATGCAAAGGCTCTAGACACAAATATTGGTGTGAGAGCTAATTCAATCAAGGAAACACTGCATGTTGCTGAAGGGCATATTGAAGAAGGATCAGCCGAGTCGTTCCTGTGGGAGAACAACTCCATTTGGCTCACTAACTTCACACACCATCAGGCTTCCAAGCAGCTCTCAAGGAAACTCAGTTTTCACACTCTATGCTTAGTGCCCTTTGAGTGCATTATCTAGGAATGAACCTGGTAGAGCATCCCACACAAACGAATGCTCCACATGCGGGTTTCACATGCCACCAACTCCACATTCACAGGCAACTTCAGCGCCACAGCCGTTTTCAGATAGCCCTCAATGCAAAGGCTCTAGACGCAAATATTGGTGTGAGAGCTAATTCAATCAAGGAAACACTGCATGTTGGTGAAGGGCATATTGAAGAAGGATCAGCCGAGTGGTTCTTGTGGGAGAACAACTCCATTTGGCTCACTAACTTCACTCACCATCAGGCTTCCAAGCAGCTCTCAAGGAAACTCAGTTTTCACACTCTATGCTTAGTGCCCTTTGAGTGCATTATCTAGGAATGAATCTAGTAGAGCATCCCACACAAACGAATGCTCCACATGCGGGTTTCACATGCCACCAACTCCACATTCACAGGCAACTTCAGTGGCACAGCCATTTTCAGATAGCCCTCAATGCAAAGGCTCTAGACGCAAATATTGGTGTGAGAGCTAATTCAATCAAGGAAACACTGCATGTTGGTGAAGGGCATATTGAAGAAGGATCAGCCGAGTGGTTCTTGTGGGAGAACAACTCCATTTGACTCACTAGCTTCACACACCATCAGGCTTCCAAGCAGCTCTCAAGGAAACTCAGTTTTCACACTCTATGCTTAGTGCCCTTTGAGTGCATTATCTAGGAATGAACCTGATAGAGCATCCCACACAAAAGAATGCTCCACATGCGGGTTTCACATGCCACCAACTCCACATTCACAGGCAACTTCAGCGCCACAGCCGTTTTCAGATAGCCCTCAATGCAAAGGCTCTAGACGCAAATATTGGTGTGAGAGCTAATTCAATCAAGGAAACACTGCATGTTGGTGAAGGGCATATTGAAGAAGGATCAGCCGAGTGGTTCCTGTGGGAGAACAACTCCATTTGGCTCACTAACTTCACACACCATCAGGCTTCCAAGCAGCTCTCAAGGAAACTCAGTTTTCACACTCTATGCTTAGTGCCCTTTGAGTGCATTATCTAGGAATGAACCTGGTAGAGCATCCCACACAAACGAATGCTCCACATGCGGGTTTCACATGCCACCAACTCCACATTCACAGGCAACTTCAGCGCCACAGCCGTTTTCAGATAGCCCTCAATGCAAAGGCTCTAGACGCAAATATTGGTGTGAGAGCTAATTCAATCAAGGAAACACTGCATGTTGCTGAAGGGCATATTGAAGAAGGATCAGCCGAGTGGTTCCTGTGGGAGAACAACTCCATTTGGCTCACTAACTTCACACACCATCAGGCTTCCAAGCAGCTCTCAAGGAAACTCAGTTTTCACACTGTATGCTTAGTGCCCTTTGAGTGCATTATCTAGGAATGAACCTGGTAGAGCATCCCACACAAACGAATGCTCCACATGCGGGTTTCACATGCCACAAACTCCACATTCACAGGCAACTTCAGCGCCACAGCCCTTTTCAGATAGCCCTCAATGCAAAGGCTCTAGACGCAAATATTGGTGTGAGAGCTAATTCAATCAAGGAAACACTGCATGTTGCTGAAGGGCATATTGAAGAAGGATCAGCCGAGTGGTTCTTGTGGGAGAACAACTCCATTTGGCTCACTAACTTCACACACCATCAGGCTTCCAAGCAGCTCTCAAGGAAACTCAGTTATCACACTCTATGCTCTAGTGCCCTTTGAGTGCCTAGGACTGAAATGAAGCTTGGTGAGCATCCCACACAAACGAATGCTCCACATGCGGGTTTCACATGCCACCAACTCCACATTCACAGGCAACTTCAGCGCCACAGCCGTTTTCAGATAGCCCTCAATGCAAAGCCTCCAGACGCAAATATTGGTGTGAGAGCTAATTCAATCAAGGAAACACTGCATGTTGGTGAAGGGCATATTGAAGAAGGATCAGCCGAGTAGTTCCTGTGGGAGAACAACTCCATTTGGCTCACTAACTTCACACACCATCAGGCTTCCAAGCAGCTCTCAAGGAAACTCAGTTTTCACACTCTATGCTTAGTGCCCTTTGAGTGCATTAGCTAGGAATGAATCTAGTAGAGCATCCCACACAAACGAATGCTCCACATGCGGGTTTCACATGCCACCAACTCCACATTCACAGGCAACTTCAGTGGCACAGCCATTTTCAGATAGCCCTCAATGCAAAGGCTCTAGACGCAAATATTGGTGTGAGAGCTAATTCAATCAAGGAAACACTGCATGTTGGTGAAGGGCATATTGAAGAAGGATCAGCCGAGTGGTTCTTGTGGGAGAACAACTCCATTTGGCTCACTAACTTCACACACCATCAGGCTTCCAAGCAGCTCTCAAGGAAACTCAGTTTTCACACTCTATGCTTAGTGCCCTTTGTGTGCATTATCTAGGAATGAACCTGATAGAGCATCCCACACAAAAGAATGCTCCACATGCGGGTTTCACATGCCACAAACTCCACATTCACAGGCAACTTCAGCGCCACAGCCGTTTTCAGATAGCCCTCAATGCAAAGGCTCTAGACGCAAATATTGGTGTGAGAGCTAATTCAATCAAGGAAACACTGCATGTTGCTGAAGGGCATATTGAAGAAGGATCAGCCGAGTGGTTCTTGTGGGAGAACAACTCCATTTGGCTCACTAACTTCACACACCATCAGGCTTCCAAGCAGCTCTCAAGGAAACTCAGTTTTCACACTCTATGCTTAGTGCCCTTTGAGTGCATTAGCTAGGAATGAATCTAGTAGAGCATCCCACACAAACGAATGCTCCACATGCGGGTTTCACATGCCACCAACTCCACATTCACAGGCAACTTCAGTGGCACAGCCATTTTCAGATAGCCCTCAATGCAAAGGCTCTAGACGCAAATATTGGTGTGAGAGCTAATTCAATCAAGGAAACACTGCATGTTGGTGAAGGGCATATTGAAGAAGGATCAGCCGAGTGGTTCTTGTGGGAGAACAACTCCATTTGGCTCACTAACTTCACACACCATCAGGCTTCCAAGCAGCTCTCAAGGAAACTCAGTTTTCACACTCTATGCTTACTGCCCTTTGAGTGCATTAGCTAGGAATGAATCTAGTAAAGCATCCCACACAAACGAATGCTCCACATGCGGGTTTCACATGCCACCAACTCCACATTCACAGGCAACTTCAGTGGCACAGCCATTTTCAGATAGCCCTCAATGCAAATGCTCTAGACGCAGATATTGGTGTGAGAGCTAATTCAATCAAGGAAACACTGCATGTTGGTGAAGGGCATATTGAAGAAGGATCAGCCGAGTGGTTCTTGTGGGAGAACAACTCCATTTGGCTCACTAACTTCACACACCATCAGGCTTCCAAGCAGCTCTCAAGGAAACTCAGTTTTCACACTCAATGCTTAGTGCCCTTTGTGTGCATTATCTAGGAATGAACCTGATAGAGCATCCCACACAAAAGAATGCTCCACATGCGTGTTTCACATGCCACCAACTCCACATTCACAGGCAACTTCAGCGCCACAGCCGTTTTCAGATAGCCCTCAATGCAAAGGCTCTAGACACAAATATTGGTGTGAGAGCTAATTCAATCAAGGAAACACTGCATGTTGCTGAAGGGCATATTGAAGAAGGATCAGCCGAGTGGTTCCTGTGGGAGAACAACTCCATTTGGCTCACTAACTTCACACACCATCAGGCTTCCAAGCAGCTCTCAAGGAAACTCAGTTTTCACACTCTATGCTTAGTGCCCTTTGTGTGCATTATCTAGGAATGAATCTAGTAGAGCATCCCACACAAAAGAATGCTCCACATGCGGGTTTCACATGCCACCAACTCCACATTCACAGGCAACTTCAGCGCCACAGCCGTTTTCAGATAGCCCTCAATGCAAAGGCTCTAGACGCAAATATTGGTGTGAGAGCTAATTCAATCAAGGAAACACTGCATGTTGGTGAAGGGCATATTGAAGAAGGATCAGCCGAGTGGTTCTTGTGGGAGAACAACTCCATTTGGCTCACTAACTTCACACACCATCAGGCTTCCCAGCAGCTCTCAAGGAAACTCAGTTTTCACACTCTATGCTTAGTGCCCTTTGAGTGCATTATCTAGGAATGAATCTAGTAGAGCATCCCACACAAACGAATGCTCCACATGCGGGTTTCACATGCCACCAACTCCACATTCACAGGCAACTTCAGCGCCACAGCCGTTTTCAGATAGCCCTCAATGCAAATGCTCTAGACGCAGATATTGGTGTGAGAGCTAATTCAATCAAGGAAACACTGCATGTTGGTGAAGGGCATATTGAAGAAGGATCAGCCGAGTGGTTCTTGTGGGAGAGAACAACTCCATTTGGCTCACTAACTTCACACACCATCAGGCTTCCAAGCAGCTCTCAAGGAAACTCAGTTTTCACACTCTATGCTTACTGCCCTTTGAGTGCATTAGCTAGGAATGAATCTAGTAAAGCATCCCACACAAACGAATGCTCCACATGCGGGTTTCACATGCCACCAACTCCACATTCACAGGCAACTTCAGTGGCACAGCCATTTTCAGATAGCCCTCAATGCAAATGCTCTAGACGCAGATATTGGTGTGAGAGCTAATTCAATCAAGGAAACACTGCATGTTGGTGAAGGGCATATTGAAGAAGGATCAGCCGAGTGGTTCTTGTGGGAGAACAACTCCATTTGGCTCACTAACTTCACACACCATCAGGCTTCCAAGCAGCTCTCAAGGAAACTCAGTTTTCACACTCAATGCTTAGTGCCCTTTGTGTGCATTATCTAGGAATGAACCTGATAGAGCATCCCACACAAAAGAATGCTCCACATGCGTGTTTCACATGCCACCAACTCCACATTCACAGGCAACTTCAGCGCCACAGCCGTTTTCAGATAGCCCTCAATGCAAAGGCTCTAGACACAAATATTGGTGTGAGAGCTAATTCAATCAAGGAAACACTGCATGTTGCTGAAGGGCATATTGAAGAAGGATCAGCCGAGTGGTTCCTGTGGGAGAACAACTCCATTTGGCTCACTAACTTCACACACCATCAGGCTTCCAAGCAGCTCTCAAGGAAACTCAGTTTTCACACTCTATGCTTAGTGCCCTTTGTGTGCATTATCTAGGAATGAATCTAGTAGAGCATCCCACACAAAAGAATGCTCCACATGCGGGTTTCACATGCCACCAACTCCACATTCACAGGCAACTTCAGCGCCACAGCCGTTTTCAGATAGCCCTCAATGCAAAGGCTCTAGACGCAAATATTGGTGTGAGAGCTAATTCAATCAAGGAAACACTGCATGTTGGTGAAGGGCATATTGAAGAAGGATCAGCCGAGTGGTTCTTGTGGGAGAACAACTCCATTTGGCTCACTAACTTCACACACCATCAGGCTTCCCAGCAGCTCTCAAGGAAACTCAGTTTTCACACTCTATGCTTAGTGCCCTTTGAGTGCATTATCTAGGAATGAATCTAGTAGAGCATCCCACACAAACGAATGCTCCACATGCGGGTTTCACATGCCACCAACTCCACATTCACAGGCAACTTCAGCGCCACAGCCGTTTTCAGATAGCCCTCAATGCAAAGGCTCTAGACGCAAATATTGGTGTGAGAGCTAATTCAATCAAGGAAACACTGCATGTTGGTGAAGGGCATATTGAAGAAGGATCAGCCGAGTGGTTCCTGTGGGAGAACAACTCCATTTGGCTCACTAACTTCACACACCATCAGGCTTCCAAGCAGCTCTCAAGGAAACTCAGTTTTCACACTCTATGCTTAGTGCCCTTTGAGTGCCTAGGACTGAAATGAAGCTTGGTGAGCATCCCACACAAACGAATGCTCCACATGCGGGTTTCACATGCCACCAACTCCACATTCACAGGCAACTTCAGCGCCACAGCCGTTTTCAGATAGCCCTCAATGCAAAGGCTCTAGACGCAAATATTGGTGTGAGAGCTAATTCAATCAAGGAAACACTGCATGTTGGTGAAGGGCATATTGAAGAAGGATCAGCCGAGTGGTTCTTGTGGGAGAACAACTCCATTTGGCTCACTAACTTCACACACCATCAGGCTTCCAAGCAGCTCTCAAGGAAACTCAGTTTTCACACTCTATGCTTAGTGCCCTTTGAGTGCATTATCTAGGAATGAACCTGGTAGAGCATCCCACACAAACGAATGCTTCACATGCGGGTTTCACATGCCACCAACTCCACATTCACAGGCAACTTCAGCGCCACAGCCGTTTTCAGATAGCCCTCAATGCAAAGGCTCTAGACGCAAATATTGGTGTGAGAGCTAATTCAATCAAGGAAACACTGCATGTTGGTGAAGGGCATATTGAAGAAGGATCAGCCGAGTGGTTCTTGTGGGAGAACAACTCCATTTGGCTCACTAACTTCACACACCATCAGGCTTCCAAGCAGCTCTCAAGGAAACTCAGTTTTCACACTCTATGCTTAGTGCCCTTTGAGTGCATTATCTAGGAATGAACCTGGTAGAGCATCCCACACAAACGAATGCTTCACATGCGGGTTTCACATGCCACCAACTCCACATTCACAGGCAACTTCAGCGCCACAGCCGTTTTCAGATAGCCCTCAATGCAAAGGCTCTAGACGCAAATATTGGTGTGAGAGCTAATTCAATCAAGGAAACACTGCATGTTGGTGAAGGGCATATTGAAGAAGGATCAGCCGAGTGGTTCTTGTGGGAGAACAACTCCATTTGGCTCACTAACTTCACACACCATCAGGCTTCCAAGCAGCTCTCAAGGAAACTCAGTTTTCACACTCTATGCTTAGTGCCCTTTGAGTGCATTATCTAGGAATGAACCTGGTAGAGCATCCCACACAAACGAATGCTCCACATGCGGGTTTCACATGCCACCAACTCCACATTCACAGGCAATTCAGCGCCACAGCCGTTTTCAGATAGCCCTCAATGCAAAGGCTCTAGACGCAAATATTGGTGTGAGAGCTAATTCAATCAAGGAAACACTGCATGTTGGTGAAGGGCATATTGAAGAAGGATCAGCCGAGTGGTTCTTGTGGGAGAACAACTCCAATTTTCTCACTAACTTCACACACCATCAGGCTTCCAAGCAGCTCTCAAGGAAACTCAGTTTTCACACTCTATGCTTAGTGCCCTTTGAGTGCATTATCTAGCAATGAACCTGGTAGAGCATCCCACACAAACGAATGCTCCACATGCGGGTTAAACATGCCACCAACTCCACATTCACAGGCAACTTCAGCGCCACAGCCGTTTCAGATAGCCCTCAATGCAAAGGCTCTAGACGCAAATATTGGTGTGAGAGCTAATTCAATCAAGGAAACACTGCATGTTGGTGAAGGGCATATTGAAGAAGGATCAGCCGAGTGGTTCTTGTGGGAGAACAACTCCATTTGGCTCACTAACTTCACACACCATCAGGCTTCCAAGCAGCTCTCAAGGAAACTCAGTTTTCACACTTTATGCTTAGTGCCCTTTGAGTGCATTATCTAGGAATGAACCTGGTAGAGCATCCCACACAAACGAATGCTCCACATGCGGGTTTCACATACCACCAACTCCACATTCTCAGGCAACTTCAGCGCCACAGCCGTTTTCAGATAGCTCTCAATGCAAAGGCTCTAGACGCAAATATTGGTGTGAGAGCTAATTCAATCAAGGAAACACTGCATGTTGCTGAAGGGCATATTAAAGAAGGATCAGCCGAGTGGTTCTTGTGGGAGAACAACTCCATTTGGCTCACTAATTTCACAAACCATCAGGCTTCCAAGCAGCTCTCTTAGGAAACTCAGTTTTCACACTCTATGATTAGTGCCCTTTGAGTGCCCAGGACTGAAATAAACCTTGGTGAGCATCCCACACAAACGAATGCTCCACATGCGGGTTTCACATGCCACCAACTCCACATTCACAGGCAACTTCAGCGCCACAGCCGTTTTCAGATAGCCCTCAATGCAAAGGCTCTAGATGCAAATATTGGTGTGAGAGCTAATTCAATCAAGGAAACACTGCATGTTGGTGAAGGGCATATTGAAGAAGGATCAGCCGAGTGGTTCTTGTGGGAGAACAACTCCATTTGGCTCACTAACTTCACACACCATCAGGCTTCCAAGCAGCTCTCAAGGAAACTCAGTTTTCACACTCTATGCTTACTGCCCTTTGAGTGCATTATCTAGGAATGATTCTAGAAGAGCATCCCACACAAACGAATGCTCCACATGCGGGTTTCACATGCCACCAACTCCACATTCACAGGCAACTTCAGCGCCACAGCCGTTTTCAGATAGCCCTCAATGCAAAGGCTCTAGACGCAAATATTGGTGTGAGAGCTAATTCAATCAAGGAAACACTGTATGTTGCTGAAGGGCATATTGAAGAAGGATCAGCCGAGTGGTTCTTGTGGGAGAACAACTCCATTTGGCTCACTAACTTCACACACCATCAGGCTTCCAAGCAGCTCTCAAGGAAACTCAGTTTTCACACTCTATGCTTAGTGTCCTTTGAGTGCATTATCTAGCAATGAATTTGGTAGAGCATCCCACACAAACGAATGCTCCACATGCAGGTTTCACATGCCACCAACTCCACATTCACAGGCAACTTCAGCGCCACAGCCGTTTTCAGATAGCCCTCAATGCAAAGGCTCTAGACGCAAATATTGGTGTGAGAGCTAATTCAATCAAGGAAACACTGCATGTTGGTGAAGGGCATATTGAAGAAGGATCAGCCGAGTGGTTCTTGTGGGAGAACAACTCCATTTGGCTCACTAACTTCACACACCATCAGGCTTCCAAGCAGCTCTCAAGGAAACTCAGTTTTCACACTCTATGCTTAGTGCCCTTTGAGTGCATTATCTAGGAATGAAGCTGGTAGAGCATCCCACACAAACGAATGCTCCACATGCGGGTTTCACATGCCACCAACTCCACATTCACAGGCAATTCAGCGCCACAGCCGTTTTCAGATAGCCCTCAATGCAAAGGCTCTAGACGCAAATATTGGTGTGAGAGCTAATTCAATCAAGGAAACACTGCATGTTGGTGAAGGGCATATTGAAGAAGGATCAGCCGAGTGGTTCTTGTGGGAGAACAACTCCACTTTTCTCACTAACTTCACACACCATCAGGCTTCCAAGCAGCTCTCAAGGAAACTCAGTTTTCACACTCTATGCTTAGTGCCCTTTGAGTGCATTATCTAGCAATGAACCTGGTAGAGCATCCCACACAAACGAATGCTCCACATGCGGGTTAAACATGCCACAAACTCCACATTCACAGGCAACTTCATCGCCACAGCTGTTTTCAGATAGCCCTCAATGCAAAGGCTCTAGACGCAAATATTGGTGTGAGAGCTAATTCAATCAAGGAAACACTGCATGTTGGTGAAGGGCATATTGAAGAAGGATCAGCCGAGTGGTTCTTGTGGGAGAACAACTCCATTTGGCTCACTAACTTCACACACCATCAGGCTTCCAAGCAGCTCTCAAGGAAACTCAGTTTTCACACTCTATGCTTAGTGCCCTTTCACTGCATTATCTAGGAATGAACCTGGTAGAGCATCCCACACAAAAGAATGCTCCACATGCGGGTTTCACATGCCACCAACTCCACATTC
Organism: Ochotona princeps; assembly: GCF_030435755.1. Classification (NCBI taxonomy): domain Eukaryota; kingdom Metazoa; phylum Chordata; class Mammalia; order Lagomorpha; family Ochotonidae; genus Ochotona; species Ochotona princeps. The sequence goes on along the minus strand of NW_026696680.1, from coordinate 2,081 downwards.
ACAGGCAACTTCAGTGCCACAGCCGTTTTCAGATAGCCCTCAATGCAAAGGCTCTAGACGCAAATGTTGGTGTGAGAGCTAATTCAATCAAGGAAACACTGCATGTTGGTGAAGGGCATATTGAAGAAGGATCAGCCGAGTGGTTCTTGTGGGAGAACAACTCCATTTGGCTCACTAACTTCACACACCATCAGGCTTCCAAGCAGCTCTCAAGGAAACTCAGTTTTCACACTCTATGCTTAGTGCCCTTTGAGTGCATTATCTAGGAATGAACCTGGTAGAGCATCCCACACAAACGAATGCTCCACATGCGGGTTTCACATGCCACCAACTCCACATTCACAGGCAACTTCAGCGCCACAGCCGTTTTCAGATAGCCCTCAATGCAAAGGCTCTAGACGCAAATATTGGTGTGAGAGCTAATTCAATCAAGGAAACACTGCATGTTGCTGAAGGGCATATTGAAGAAGGATCAGCCGAGTGGTTCTTGTGGGAGAACAACTCCATTTGGCTCACTAACTTCACACACCATCAGGTTTCCAAGCAGCTCTCAAGGAAACTCAATTTTCACACTCTATGCTTAGTGCCCTTTGAGTGCATTATCTAGGAATGAAGCTGGTAGAGCATCCCACACATACGAATGCTCCACATGCGGGTTTCACATGCCACCAACTCCACATTCACAGGCAACGTCAGCGCCACAGCCGTTTTCAGATAGCCCTCAATGCAAAGGCTCTAGACGCAAATATTGGTGTGAGACCTAATTCAATCAAGGAAACACTGCATGTTGGTGAAGGGCATATTGTAGAAGGATCAGCCGAGTGGTTCTTGTGGGAGAACAACTCCACTTGGCTCACTAACTTCACACACCATCAGGCTTCCAAGTAGCTCTCAAGGAAACTCAGTTTTCACACTCTAGGCTTAGTGCCCTTTGAGTGCATTATCTAGGAATGAATCTAGTAGAGCATCCCACACAACGAGTGCTCCACATGCGGGTTTCACATGCCACCAACTCCACATTGACAGGCAACTTCAGCGCCACAGCCGTTTTCAGATAGCCCTCAATGCAAAGGCTCTAGACGCAAATATTGGTGTGAGAGCTAATTCAATCAAGGAAACCCTGCATGTTGGTGAAGGGCATATTGAAGAAGGATCAGCTGAGTGGTTCTTGTGGGAGAACAACTCCATTTGGCTCACTAACTTCACACACCATCAGGCTTCCAAGCAGCTCTCAAGGAAACTCAGTTTTCACACTCTATGCTTAGTGCCCTTTGAGTGCATTATCTGGCAATGAACCTGGTAGAGCATCCCACACAAAGGAATGCTCCACATGCGGGTTAAACATGCCACCAACTCCACATTCACAGGCAACTTCAGCGCCACAGCCGTTTTCAGATAGCCCTCAATGCAAAGGCTCTAGATGCAAATATTGGTGTGAGAGCTAATTCAATCAAGGAAACACTGCATGTTGGTGAAGGGCATATTGAAGAAGGATCAGCCGAGTGGTTCTTGTGGGAGAACAACTCCATTTGGCTCACTAATTTCACAAACCATCAGGCTTCCAAGCAGCTCTCTTAGGAAACTCAGTTTTCACACTCTATGATTAGTGCCCTTTGAGTGCCCAGGACTGAAATAAACCTTGGTGAGCATCCCACACAAACGAATGCTCCACATGCGGGTTTCACATGCCACCAACTCCACATTCACAGGCAACTTCAGCGCCACAGCCGTTTTCAGATAGCCCTCAATGCAAAGGCTCTAGATGCAAATATTGGTGTGAGAGCTAATTCAATCAAGGAAACACTGCATGTTGGTGAAGGGGCATATTGAAGAAGGATCAGCCGAGTGGTTCTTGTGGGAGAACAACTCCATTTGGCTCACTAACTTCACACACCATCAGGCTTCCAAGCAGCTCTCAAGGAAACTCAGTTTTCACACTCTATGCTTACTGCCCTTTGAGTGCATTATCTAGGAATGATTCTAGAAGAGCATCCCACACAAACGAATGCTCCACATGCGGGTTTCACATGCCACCAACTCCACATTCACAGGCAACTTCAGCGCCACAGCCGTTTTCAGAT